>NC_083762.1:52245913-52545913 GCF_963514075.1 Conger conger
GTTGCATCGTTCATGGTAGACCATCATATCTTAGTTACATAGCCAGCTAGTTATGTAGCCAAATAACTTGCTTGCCCACAATATAGTTGGTTAGCTAAAGTGAAAAGTTAAAAAAGACCAAAAAATATAAATAGTGTTGTGTAGCACACCAAAGTCACCTGTTCGGCAAACACTTTCTTACTAGAACACTACAAAAAGACGGCAGGCTCTGTTGCATTTGTCACTGTCAGCTTTCCAAAATAGTGCACGAGAACAATGAACTGTATAATAACGCTTTATATTAGGTGTTATATTCATAGACAGTAGGAAGCATGAACAGTGTTGTGGTTTGAGGTTGTTTGTTGTTGCAATTCCTCTCTTGACCGTTAGGAGTCCGAAATTACCTATTGTACCTTTAAACCTGTCAGAGCATAAAGGGAATCATAAACAAAGAGGCGGCTTGAAGATTTCGATACAGTGAGAACAGAGAGTGGCAGGACATCAATGAGCCGTTTCAGCCTTAATTAATAAGCGACGAGGATAATTAAATTAAGAGAGCAGCCACATTAGCATGAGTGCTTCGGTCATCCAGAATGTTCCAGGGACATTAGTAGCAAGTCGATGGGAAGACCCTTTACTGCTGCAGAGCTATCGAACAGCACCGGCATGTTCATTTAGTGGAGTGCTTGGATCGGTGAATCACTGCACCCCTGCCCCAGTGCACTGTGGGTAGAGTGTGGGCTCAGGGCGGGGTACCTTCTGAGGGGTGTGCCTCTGTACGCAGGAGTTTTGGGGACAGGGGAGCTGTGTAAGGAGGAGTCTCCCTCGGGAAGCGCTTGGTCCCACGGTTTATAGACAAGGCTTCTGATGTCTCCTCTTTGACTGTTGTGAGAAAAACAATCATGAAACAAGAACTGGCATAAGTTACTGCCCATAGAGTTCCATCATATCGGTGTGTGTCGTCTCTGTGTGTGTGTGTGTGTGTGTGTGTGTGTGTGTGTGTGTGTGTGTATGTGTGTGTATATATGACTGATTCTTGATCCTGGACTATAATTGGACTCTTCCAGTTACTGTAAAGGGAGAAATTAACCTGGTTCAAGGTGAGAATAATAAAAAATTCAGGCATGTAAAACATACATACATACATGAATGAATACCTAACATCTAATATGAGAGTATATACATAAAGAATGAATATCTAAATTCACAAACACAAAAATGCAAGCTGGCACATGCGGACATCTATACATATGCACAAGCTTGCGCACACACATATTCGCACACACAAACTCAAGCGCACGCACAAACACGCTTACAGATGCACGGGCAAAAATGTACACCTGCGCACGTACATATATGTAAACGCACGCGTACACATACACGCTGTATGCGGAGCAGTACCTGACTTGCTCCTGTCGTAGGCGGTGTGTCCGGCCGCCATGTAGGGGCTGAAGGGCTGGCTGCTGAAGAGGTTGTCACACTGCAGGTGGTGGCACAGAGTCTCCAGGAAGCGCAGCACGAATGAGGCGCTCTTAGCCGAGGGCAGCTGCACAAAGTGGGTGCCCCCTTCTGACCGTACTGCCACAGGGGACAAGAGCTACATTAGCAACGGCCTCGATTCCCATTAACCCCTACAGGCGTCAGTCGCACAACACACGCAGAGGCACACACACACGCATAAATGGGCACACACATATACACACACACACACACACACACACACACGCACACTCACACATGGATAAATGCACACATATACACGCATGCATAAACACACACATGCATAGAGGCATATACACACACACACACACACACACACACACACATATAAGCGCACACACATACATATACATACGCACACACATGCAGAGTCACACATGCACAGAGGCATACAAACACACATTCAGTTAATTAGCCAAATTATCAATTCCCATTAACCCTCACAGACAGCAGTCACACAAAACGCACGCACACTCAGATCTTCCGATCTGGCTGTTTTATTAGAATTTATTTTGCCTTTCTCTGCATCGCATGTTGAGAGCATATCTCAGCCCTCATTAAACCCCTCCCCCTTTGCCGGCCCCTCATACACGGGCCAGTAAGAGATTTCCCGACAGATGTCCCGGTGGGGCTGGGAGCCGCCCCCCCAGGGGATAGCCCCAATCAGCCGCTCCGAAACCAGGTTATGTGCAAGTGTCACTCCTCATTACGCCGAGACGGATTACATCAGCGAGAAACCCCCGGTGTTCTTCTCTTTTTTTCTCTACCACCAGCATTAGCACACGCACCCTCCAAGGCCTTCCCCATCTTACCAATTCAGCCCGGAATAAGACACGTCTACGGCCACGCCAAGCGTGTCATTCGCGAGACGGGGCGAGACGGAGTTCTGAGAGATTTCTCTGAATATATCTAAAACCCCCACCCGTCCCACCCGTCCCGCCCTCGCTCAGCATTTACGTCTCGTTTTCGTTCTGGGTCCCCCCGACCTCATGGTGCACCCCCCCATCCCACCCTTACAGGACTCCCAAATACTAAACATATCATTATAATACAAATAATAATCTATATTTGTAGCGCTCCTTATCCTACAAGAATCAATCACACACAAAAAAAGAACAAAAACAAATAAAATTTAAGTGGCAATAATGATTGCATCACCAGACAATAAACCATTATCATATTAAACACAATTTCACAATATAGGCACAGGTGTGCAAAAAGAAAAAAAAAGAAAAGATAATTAAGACAAAAGAATAAAACCACCCTCTCCACCCCCACAAAAAATAACACCCTCACTGTGCTTCCCCACTTCTATCCCCCGTTCCCCTGCGTACCTTTAATGACCTCCCCTCCGTCGGATTCAGACTGCAGGAAGTTGAATAGGATCTTGGGCTGATAGGCACAGTCCACACAGGCCTGAACAGCCTGCTGCAGGACCAGGTTGACCGGACCCGGTCCAAAGTGGTCGGGAAGCTGCTGCATCTGCTTCCTGTCCAGGTGGGGGCCGCAGTTCCCGTGCTTGTTCACGTACACGCACACTGCGCACAGACAGACACGTTGCCCTTTCATGACCTCGCAATTATACGTTTCTATCTGCGTTCTGATTGGTTTTGAGATATTGAGCTTCAAAGATACCAAAGTGAATGGGCTTCAAACTGTGTTTTGGTGTAAAACATGACACATACAGTATATTCATTGTGCTACACAATTAACAACAAACTTGTTTTTGTTAAAAATGTCAGTTAGAAACTTGGAATTCTAGGGTCTCAATTTGGTGACACTGCAGGCACTGCCCATGAAACCCATGTCTTGGAGGGCAGCAGTGCCCACAGGTTGAACTGCAGGACAGGGTGACCATATTTCTGCAGGTCTCAACTACGGTCCAGGAAGGCTACGGTATGCAGGTTGCAGTACTGGAAGGTTGCAGTGTCTGTAGGTTCTTGTGGTTTCCTTTCAATCAGCAGCCATTTTAGGACTTTGTAACAAGGGTTGTGAACTCTTTAGCCAATCAGTGCAATTAAATTCATGATACCTGAAATACACCAAGAACCAGAAGAACACTGCAGCCCTTTGATACCTCAGCATTAAAGAATCATATATTAACTGAATATATGAACTGAGAGAAAGCATAATAGAATTCAGATTCAGGCACTTGGTTCAGGAAGTCTCTGCACAAGTTCGCTGGCACACATTTCCAGCCAAATTCCAGAGACACGTGCTACTTTAACATAAACATTCTAATGATCGGATATTACTCAAACTTGCAACATAAATTTTATAAATGTAAATGTTAGAAATGTAAAGATAGTATTACACTATGAACTGCCTTCAACAATGTAAACTAATGCAGAAATAATAATAATTAAGAAATTATTGTAATTTCCCTCTTTTTCATTTGTTATTTTAACAGCCAAATATGACAGAACTAATTTTCCATTTTTCATGAGCATTGCATGTTTGCATTCAGAGGGATTATAAAGTAACAACATTTTTATTTTATTTTATTTTTAATACAGAAGGTAAAATTAATTTAAATTCGAAATCAAATGTACGCATCTGTATTGGATTGTTTTCTCTCAGATTTCCTACCTGAACAAGAGGGATAAAGTGCATTCTTTGGTCCCTCTCAGTACTATTTTTATTTTTTTTAAGACCAATTTAGTTTTAATGCAGTGCATTCCAAATTCTGAAAATGATTCTTTTAACTGAGGAGAGCCTTTTCTGGATGCAAAGAGAAAAAAGAGAATCATTATGATACTAACAATTGGTGTCATGATGCATTTCACTCTCTCATCACTAGCCAATGCCTCATTTACTTTCTGGTCGCACTGAGTGGTGATTTACTGGAAGCGGCGATTCCCTGTCTCCGAATTCATATGGACTTCATGTTGCACGTAATTGTCTCGATTAAAGCAAAATTTAATGTGCTTCGAAGAAAGCACAAGCTGTCCTGTTGACTCATGGAGTAGAAGGCCTTTGGCTGCAGAAATGGGTAGGAATGCACTGTGTGGAGATGAAATTCTGTAGCATCATCATCTCATTTCCCAGCATCTTCACCCAGGAAAACAGAAAATGTGCAATTACCCACAGCCTCATAATACCAGGTATTTGTTGGAATGTGATACTATGACTAGCCCTAGAAGTCTGCATAAGCACAAACTTCACAATCTATACTAATTTTATACCCATGGATTTAGTGTCTAAAGCCTTACATAATCTCATATTAACCACGGTTCCTCATTAGTGGTTAGGGGACATGTTTTCAGAAATGCACAGGAGTGAAGGGTGTAAGGTCATGTGTTTTAAAAGATGGACACTGGGCACCCACACCAGAGTGCAGATATGATCAAAGACTTTAAGCCATCTCCGGGCTAATGACGCTAAAACAGTTATTTCTGTGGCACGTGCCAGGGACCCAGGATAATAAGGGGAAAGAGTTTCTGAACTATGAAGAGTGTTGGCTGGTTCCTTTCCTTAGATTCTCTTAATGAGACTTGTAACACTATCACATTCTGCCATCCATGCATAAACTGTCATCTGTGAAGTACTATTGCATATTCAAATGCAAGATGGGGTAATTTAGGGTAAATTATGCCGTGTCATGAATTCAGCTTTTTACAATCCTTAAGGTTTCAAAAGGATTAACCAAAGGAAGCAAATGGTTATTTATAGCCAGAGAAAAACAAAATGCACAGTTGAAACAGAAAATGCACAGAGGTTATGAAAACGTATGTGTATATAACTGGTTCTCTTACACAGTGGTTTGACTGTCTATGTTAATCGTGTTCTAAGATCTTGGACAGGGCTTGCCAACATTTTTGCCTAAATTTTTTTATTTTTCTTCACCTTAAAATCAGTCATCAATTCAGACCAAACAAGCCAGAAGGGAGAAGTTAACTTGGCTATAGTAACTGAGCAGTTAAGCGAGCAGCTTGTAGGCTAGTGGCTAAGGTACATGACTAGACCCCTGTGCTGCCACAATAAGACTGATGCAGCTGTTGGGCCATTGAGCAATCCCCCACATCGCTTCAAGGGGGATTGTCCCCTGCTTAGTCTAATCAAAATCTAAGTCGCTATGGATGAAAGCAATAGCTGTAATGTCACATTGTGTATTTAACTGGTTTGCTGCCCAAGAATGCAGATGCTGGCCACTGCTCTAGAAGGTGGGTAAGTGGTGACAGTGTTTTACCTGTGGACATGACTGCAGGGCTGGTGTTAAGGTGGCTGGGCCCATCCTTTGGTACCTGAACGCTGGGCAGTCTGGACTCCGGAGCAACGGCCGGAGAACCCACCAAGGATGAGCTCTGGACCACTCGAGGCTTCCTCTGAAACACAACGTCCCACCCGCCCACAGTTCACTGGCTTTGCACTGAAGCGCAAATCTCATCACAAGAGTCTGCCAGGGACTGCGAGACAAAAGACAACCCATCCGCATAAGCAGATAGTGTGCTTTTGCCGATGGAGTCCTAACGTGCATGAAAGTGCAACACTGAACGTGTAACACTGAATTACTGGACTAACTAAGCGGAAATAATTGACCTTAATGCTTTACTGCATCGTTAACGCAATGTGGTTTCACTTTGCACCTGCGACACACACGACTTGGGAGGGTCATTGAGGCCGTAACACTGCTGCCATTTCTGAAATCCAGCACACGGTTTAAGCATGTGCATGTATAGGTCAGAATAGGCTAGTAGAGGTCTGCATGTAATTATTATATTTATTCATGGTTTGTCCAATTCTTTATGCAGCTGCATCACAATTAGTTTAAATGGGCTTTTCCAGATGTAGTTTTGACAGACACTTATTTAGTTAAGAAATGCGACGGCCCATGATGCTTTTGATTTTCCCATTGCTTATTATTGTACTTATTCATGATGGTTATTGGCTGATGTATTTAACAGAAACATTGTCATTTTTATAACTCATTGATAAGGATGGATATACTCTTTGACAATAATTACTGAATAAAACTACCATTTTACTGAGTATAGCAGTATCTGTGTAGCCTATAATATTTCCAACACATAAACCAGTGAATAAGGCTCAGGCCTTCCCCAACTTGTCAATAAATGATTACAAAGCATATCCTTTCTGAGCACAGACCCGTCTCCATTTATCTCAAACCATCTTTTCGATTATACTGCATGCCTACCAAACCAATTCGTCAAGCCGGAAGAACACATCATTTCCCTTTAAAAATGCAGATAGTGCATGTGTAACAAAGTGAAAAACTTCAAAAGGCTGTGTGTGGGTTATCTATCTCTGGAGTGATAAATATTTGCCTTAGAGTTGATGAGGAGCATCACAGAAGCCAGCACACTCCACGTTATCTGTCTCCCGAAGAGCACAAATATTTTTCTCGGGGGGCGACACAGGGACCTACAGACGGAGCCCTTTGTGGATTAACCATCTCTTTGAAAGCACAGATGACATGTGCTGAGCTCAAGCAGCCAAAACCGGGCTTCTTTTTTGAAGCTCATTTCCAGGTCATGCTGAGAGACAGTGCTCACTAGCACCACTGTGCTCCAGCATAGGTCATTCAAACCCATTTGCAATGTAAAGTCAACGGTACAAATGCGGTCAAAATACACTTTTTTTTTGTAATCACAATCTGCATTTTTTTTTTTTTCATCTCATGCCTCCCCATGTGCAAATTTCCATTGTCATTGTGTTACAGCAATACCTTGTGGATGGTTCAGGGACAGATTACGTCACTCTCTCTCACGCTTAGTAGAGGTGCCGCAACGCGTCTCTGGCTCCAAATTGTACAAAATGGCGGCGCAGGCATTACACAAGCCCATGGATAAGCAGTGGGTGATGTGACAGGCACGTGTTCTGTATTTTCAATGGGGTGGAGATGGCGGGGCGGTACCTTGCTGCCTGGTTTGGGCCCTCTCTTCCGGTGGGGCCGTGGAGCGGCCTGCGGGGCGGAGGTGGCCTTGGCGATGGCGCTCTGGGCCGTGCCGTTCTGGGCGGAGGCAGCGGCAGCTGCAGCGGCCTCAGCCGCCGCCTTCAGCATGGCGATGGTCTCGCTCTTGGGCCGGCGCCCCCGCACGCCCTTCCTGACGGGCAGTGGGGGCAGGGGGGTGCTCAGCCTGTAGGGCGACTGCATCGAGCGCCTGGTGGGCTTCGTCTGAGAAGAGGAAGACGACGGCGGCGGAGGAGGAGGAGACTGGAGGCTCTTTGGAAGGGTCACTGCCATGTAGCAAGAGGGAGCGGTCAGATCAGGGAGGCAGCAATGCTTAAACATTACAGTTATCAATGTAATGAAGCTTTTATCTAAAGCGATTAAGCAGGGGACAATCCCCCTTGGAGAAATGTGGGGTTAAGGGCCCTGCTCAAGGGCCCAACAGCTGTGAAAATCTTATCATGGCTACACCGAGGCTGGCGCCACAAACCTTTTAAAGGGAAAATCACCAGGTTTCAGCAAATGCATAACAATATCACAATTATGTTGTGCCCAGCAAAATCAGACATCTGATTTAACACTGCAATACAACTCCCATCGTGTTTCAAAATCAGCTCATACATATTTTATATTAATATGATATAAATATCACAGACAAAAACCTGCACTGAACTATGTGAGGTCGAGGCAAGGGAAACATGGAAATAGCTGCATATACTTACTTTCAAGATGAAGTTTAGCATAGAGAAAATTGCACAAAAACACTGACTTGCTCGACTGACAGAAATCTGTCCCACACATGACTTAGGAACCATGAAGATTACCATAAGACCGACAGCATGAATGCCAATGGAAATACACTTTTAGTATTAAACAGGAGCAAAGCTCATCTCTCATCACAAGTATTCTCGCGAAACATTTTTATCACTACCTTGTTTATCATTACAGGGGCGGCCTGTAGCGTAATGGTTAAGGTACATGACTGGGACATGCAAGGTCGGTGGTTCTAATCCCGGTGTAGCCACAATAAGATCCGCACAGCGCACATTTGGGCCCTTGAGCAAGGCCATTAACCCTACATTGCTCCAGGGGAGGATTGTCTCCTGCTTAGTCTAATCAACTGTACGTCGCTCTGGATAAGAGTGTCTGCCAAAATGCCAATAATGTGATTCGTGTAAGGATCACAGCCCTTTGTATACATAATTTCCTCATTTTAGAGGACCAAAAGTAATTGGACAATTGGCTGCCCAGCTGTTTCTTTACCAGCTATGTGTTGTTACATCATCAATGCACAAGAAAGCTAGAGGAGTCATCGTGAGGCTGAAAAATCTGAATAAATCAATCTCATAGCCAAAACATTTTCAACTGTTGCACAGATCAAGAACACTCTCAAGGCCTAAAATAAAGAGAAGACTACACCAGCAAAACAAGCGTTCACTACAAGATGCAAACCACTGGCAAGCCTCAGCCAGGTTAGAGTTGCATAAAAAGTACATTTAAAAAAACTGTAGTTCTGGAACAAAGTCTCATGGACAGATGAGACCAGTATTAACCTGTACCAAGACAAGTTGCTGAAGACAAGACTGGAGGCAAAAAGCCCTCAGAACAACAGGAACCGAAGATGGCGGCAGTACAGGCCTGGCACAGCATAAAAAAAAGCTTGGGCAGTCATTGAGTGCTAAATATGATGATATAAGTTCATATTAATTTGTGCAATTACTTTTGGTCCTTTAAAATGGAGGGACTACATATAAAAAGGGCTGGAATTCTTACATGGATCACCCGACATGGAGGTAAATACCCTTATAAAAAACCTATTAACCTCACATTCTTGGTTTCATTTCAAATCCAATGTGCAGGGATACAAAGCCAAAATAACAAGAATTGTGCCACTGTCCAAATACTTATAGATTGGACTGAATATTAAAATATATATTATTTCTGTCCATGGTGTCATTCAGTCAGAATATTCTTATTTTATTGGGAATTATACAAAAATATGAATCAAAGTACAGCTGTTTTTAATAAATTCAAACAATGAGCTGGATGGGCTCCACAAAGCAAAAAGATCAATATATATATATTTTTTATAATATCATTGACACACATTACTTTTGATCCAGGTAGTCTCAGCATTACTAGTAAATGGGGATGTTGGCTCTTGATTTATTGAATATTGAATTTCCATCACAGGATTATATTTCAATGAACTCAAGGTGTACAGAGACCCAATGAGTCTTGAACCAGATACTACTGCAAGTCCCAGCTCACAACTTTTCACAATGGTTTTTACACACACACACACACACACACACACACACACACACCCACACACACACACACACACACACACACACACACACACAGCTGTTCCAATACGCATTACAAATTTCACCAAGGTGAGGCAGTCTACATGTTCTCAACATGGGAAGATCAAAAAGAGACACACATGAAAAAATAACTTTGATCTTCCCCTCTTTGAATCGCACTGGCTCAAGGACCCTCATGCCTTCGCTTTCATTATTTCTTCCCCCTCTTCCCTGACTGAAAAATTCAAATTTGGCATATCTGAAGTGTCACATTTCCGCTCCCTGCATTATGGCCATACAACGCGGGTCTGGCTGAAATGCAATCCTTCTTAAAACAAACATGGGCAAGCAGGAGGAGGTCATCCGAAATGGAGCCATGAGCAGTGTGGACTGGAGTGGCTGTGTGTGTGTGTGTGTGTGTGTGTGTGTGTGTGTGTTTTGAAGACTCTATTGTCTAAAAGCCCCTCCCCCAGTACTTGATGGGCCATTTTGCAGGTCTGAGACCGGAATCCTGCGGGACCCTCCACAGTGGCCTGAGTCCTGCCAGCACCCACCCACAACCACCCCCCTCCTGCAAGTCTATTAACATAAAGTATACCCTCAACATCTACAGGATCCTAGTCATGTCCTTCTAACCTGCTGCACAACATCTATTAAGACAAGATACATCTCACACAAACGCAACATCTACAGGATCCTAGTCACATCCTTCTAACCTGCTGCACAACATCTATTGACACAAGATAAATGTCACACAAAGTGAACATCTACAAGAGCCTAGTCACGCCCTTCTAACCTGCGACACAACATCTATTTACACAAGATACACAGCACAAACTCAGCCGTAACACAAAAGATACACAGCACAGACTCAATACCACCTGCAGACATCCTTTCCATTTACATACATACATCCACATTACTGCCATACATTTTTATTTACTAGTGAAAAAATAAAAGATAAACGTGTAATTATACTTTGTCAATATTTATCGGAACAAAATAAGCACAATGTATTTTTATGCAATCAAGTAAAGGTTTATTCAAGAGTAACATAAAAATGAACTGCAAATACACAGATTTGTGAAAACCACCTTTTATTTGTATAGGCTGTTATTCAGCCCTGAATAACAAGTACAAAGTAAGTATTCACTACGAGACACACAGGCTGGAGAGGCCATGTTTACATAAAATATATTAGCATTTCTTTAGGAAACATGCTAAAATGCACTGCTAAAATGTCAGCATTAAACTCATGCAAAAGCCCAAATGTAAATACAACCATAAAGCTTACACAAATAAATGGAAATCCGCTTTTTGATACGGACTACCACTACTTCTATATAGCCGTATGCAATGCGATTTCAAATGCCTTCGAAAACACTGGTAAAACTCTGTGATAAAGACTGAGGCATCTTTCAATTAGTGCTTTCCTCTCTGGCCTCTGACGTACCTCACAACTGGGCGGTTGTGACTGACAGAGAGGCTCAGCTATCTTCAATTCGCAGTCCTGACCCATCACTGGAGGTGCAAAAAGGCACATTGAAAAAGCATTGTGGAAGTGGCACAAAGCAACGGCTCCATCACAGCCTACGTTTCTCTTTGTTAAGGCGTACATGCATTTCAAATTTGATCAGATAAACATCTAACATTTCAATAGAACTGAAAGGCTGAGAGGCTGAGTGTATTATGAGGGGAGAGGGGAGGAGGGGAGGAGAAAATGTGCCTTTGGAAGCATGCAGACTCCTTCTCCAGGTCAGGCTGAAGGGCTGGAAGCCCCCCCCCCCCGGCCTCCCCACCCCACCCCCACAAAGCTGTCTAATTGGTAGGAGCACAGAAATAGGTCCAGAACAGAAGATGGTGTTGTTACAGTGTGGAGAGAGCTCAATCCGTATACACACACAGACTTACTCAGATAGGTAGGTAGGCATGCACAGACACACACACACACACACACACACACACACACACACACACACGCGCGCACACATGCACACACAACCACATATGCAGGCGCGTGCACACACACACACACAAAACCGTAAGAGCTGGGCTATAGTTGTGCCGCCCCAACCTCCAATCTCCTAAACCCCTCCCCTCTCCATTCCCTCTTCCCTCATTTCCCCTCTCGGAGAATTCCGTCTGAGACAGATGAAAAAAGAAAAAGGAGAACTGCGGGACCAAACAGGCATTTCCATAAAATACCTCCTCCTGCCATATTACCAAGGCATATGGGGCTGATCAGGATGACTTCATTTCCATGTGACCCAGTGACCTGGAGGATGAGTGCGTGCGTGCGTGCGTGCGTGCGTGCGTGCGTGCGTGCGTGCGTGCGTGCGTGCGTGCGTGCGTGCGTGCGTGCGTGCGTGCGTGCGTGCGTGCGTGCGTGCGTGCGTGCGTGCGTGCGTGCGTGCGTGCGTGCGTGCGTGCGTGCGTGCGTGCGTGCGTGCGTGCGTGCGTGCGTGCGTGCGTGCGTGCGTGCGTGCGTGCGTGCGTGCGCGCGCGCGCGTCACGGGCTGGGGGGGGGAGGATTAACACTCACAGTTCATTAGGCTCCGTCCCACAATATTTACATTTCGCCCCAGACTCAGACCCTGCTCGCTCTGGTTCTGAGCGACTCGGGACGCATGGCAAATCAGAACCACATGTCCCAAAACCGCGTTCAACAGGACGGGATTGGGGGGGAGCTGGGAAACATACTCACAATGTCCGCGGGCGCTGGGATAAAACAGTACCATCTGCGAGTATATAAAATATCTAAATATCCATTACAGCTCAAACAACATAGCCACAGCAACATTATGGCAGAGTTCCGAAGTGTAGCCTCATTTTTTCCAAGGTTTTTTTCTTTTTTTATGCCCAGAGTTAACTTCATAAATACAAGCCACAATATTTTTAATGCATTTCGGTTCGAAAAGCTCCAAAGTCTTGTTCGCCGTGAAACCTCAAAGAAAAGCTGCATAAATGCTAAATTAATTAAGCTACTGTTATAAACAGCTCTGCAAACCACAGCCAATACCACACAAGAGCTACACACACCGATTCCATACAACTTAAATCTCTCGCATGAAAAGTAATCAGCAATAACAACATGGCAACAAAATCCCCCAATTCCAAATAGCTCCATAGCTCCTTTGCCTAACTCACTGGACTAGGTTTTATTTCCTACAAACAGATGCACAGAAAGGATAAGCCTTCAGATGCGGCAGACTCCCAAATTTTCATAGAATTTCCACTAATAACACTCCCACGGACTCCACCAACCAAGCCACAGCGAAGTCAACAGGCACACAGAACTGCCAAGCTACAAGCTAAATGCAAAACAGTGAAATTCACCGCCTCGTTCCAAGCAACACAAAACAAACCGATCCCCAGCTAACTACCTTACCTTGGTTTAAAAACGCACGGAGGCACACAGAGACGCACGCAGACGCGTAGCAACTTGGACAAAGAGCCGGGTCCTTCCGCGAGTAAAGCTGTCAGAGCGAGGGCGTCTCGGGCGGCTGCTCACAGGTGAGGCTGAGAGCCGCACTCCACCGCCGGTGCTCAACAGAGTCAGGACCCGAGACTAAACAAAAGCCGGGGGGGGGGGGGGGGGGGAAGAACGGAGGGAAGAACGGAGGAAAGGAAACTCACCACGGAGACAAAAGGGGGTTTTAAAATGGAAGCGGCTCCGGTTGCGTGTTTTTTTTATGCTCCCCCCCACCCAGCACGTTTGTCACCTCGGTCCGAGCCGGTAACGATCCAAGCCGTAGTCGGGAACCTGTAGGGAGCTGCTCCTGGCTCCCCCCCTGCGCGACAGAGTGGCTTTCTGCAGCTTGGACCGACCCACAACAAAGCCCACGCTGCCGGAGCGGGGCGGGCGAGAGAGAGAGAGGCAGGCAAGCGCAGGCTGATTTGCATTAGAGTGAGGGAGGGAGAGAGGGAGGGGAAACCCAGAGGGGGAGGGAGAGAGGGAACCGAGGGGGGGCGGTCGGGTGGTTTTGGCTGGAGCTAATATGCATATTATCAGTGGGCCGTATTGACAGTGGCCATCAGTCACCTGCTCTCTTTGGCCCCTCCCAAAGCTTTCTGGGAGTAGGGGGGGTGGGGGGCAAAAGGTTAAAATGGATCAGAGGACCCAGATCGAGGGGAGGGGGGTTGGGATGGGTTGGGGGGGCTCCTGTCGGCTGCATTAGCAGCCCCCGTCATTCCCGTAGGAGGGGGGGGTCTTGCGGTAACCCAAGCCTATTCAAAAGTCCCCAGAGGGCGTGCGCTGAAAGGCAGCCTCGAAAACACAGGAAACAGTAGCGCATAACAGCATTACCCGACTTGAAAAAGCATGTTAGAAGTCCCCCCCCCCCCCCAATCTTAATCTTAATAATGAAACGGGAGGCAAACAAAGCAAGCCTAATCCCGAGCCACTGCAACCTTAAAGCCCTTCCCCATCATTACTGCCCTTTCCCCAGGAGAAATAGTTTTTCCTCTTATTTGAATATTCAGTTTTTCCCACTTTTCCAAAAAGGAATTTACAATTTCCACAACCATCGCCACCCACCGCCCCCCCCCCCCCCCCCGCCCCCACCCGGCAAACATGTACAAACAAAATGGTTTGTTTGTGATTGGATTTTCTGAAGGAAATTAAAGTTTAAAAAAAGATATATATATTAAAAATTAAAATCTTTTTTAATGTCGAAATAATTTTTTTGTAAAAGACACAGGATTTGTTCCTGGAATGGATCTGTGAATTATTTTGTTCTTGGTGAAAAAAATAATTTTCCACAGGGGAGGGGAGAAAAAAGAAAGTTGTTTCTGAAAAAAATAGACCACAAAAGAACTACAAGAATGGAAGAGGTAGAAACATGTAGAAACATGTAGCTACAACAAAAGCTCAAATAAAATACAAATACACATTTCCCTCTTCTTTAATTTTGACCCACTTATTCAAATGGGAAGAGATATTCAAATCCATTTGGTTAATTAGCAAGGCCCGAAAATAACTGCAACCGTCTGTTAACTTGCATTAATGATGCAGTCCACTGCATTATCTCTCTCGTTCACTCGCTCTCTGCTCATATTCACATTTCCAATTAAACAATAACTTCAGAAAATAGACTTGTAAAGAATGAATAAATGTTAAATTTGTATTCCTCAAACCTTTAGAGAACATTATAAAATATGAAACATGAAGTCCTTTCCAGGTTGCATTTTAGAATTTCAAATCTGAACGCATGAAAAAAATCTACTTAAAACACTACTTAAAATGCTTGTAAGTTGTGAATTCTTATGAAGATAAATGCATAGCATAGAACAGGGAACCTTAGCTGAATGGAACAGACCATGTTAACACAGTAGGGCAAAGCTGAAAATGCAGTCCACGGTGGGCAAACCTCCTGTTTATCCGTCCAAATCGTTTGGTAACCGTGGCCTTATTAACCGATGGTTCATATCCGCGGCCTGAGAAGGGACTGAACCTGAGGAAAACATTAGAAAAAAATCTGTCCGCCGGAACGAGTTTGGAAATGACAAATGGTCATAAACGAGGTGATGAACTTAACAATGTCCAGATTACAGAATGGCGAAGGGGGTCAGCCAAAGGAATCATAAATTAAAAGATTTACGTTTTGCCCCCCGAAACCTTGAGCATGCATGCAAGTGTGTGTGTGTGTGTGTGTGTGTGTGTGTGTGTGTGTATGTGTGTTGTGGTGAGGACCAGCCGGCTCCCCTCCTCACTCAACAGGACTGAGATGTGCACCATAAACAATAGAGCACAGGGAGCAGAGCATCGGGGAGCTCTGACTCCACTCTGGCCCCTGGGCCCCTGGGCCTCCTCATTAGGGGAGCGATAGCCGCTAATTAGAGGGCAGCTGACGTTCCTTAAACGATTCTGACGCAGCTGAATCGTTTCAGCTTCAACTATCGGAGGACTTTTTTTGGGAATGGTAGTCCTTCCCCACCACCGACCCACACACACATACATACACTCCAAGGACACCCTTTGTGGAGGTGGGGGTGGTGGGGAGAGTTCTTTCAGCACGTCTCAAGACGACCTGATATCCTGCTACTTCCCCACATGTTCCATTTCAAAGAAGTGCTGATGCTACTTGCCAGGAGCCAATTAAAATCTGCATCCATCACCAGCACAGAAATCATCAAATAAAGGATTACATGAAAAGGTAGCGACTCACTTTCAAAGTTCAGCTGGGGTAACGTGATGGTCAGTGGGTTATTACTGCTATAACAATGCCACAATTATGCCTAAATGAAATAAATCAATGCATTTAAAAACAAAAGCTTTCGTTGTTGTACTTAGGGACACCAATACATATTTTGCATCTGTAAGTTCTGGAATATTCCCGAGGCTATTTCTTCAAATGTAGAAAAAATGTGATGAAAGGGCCTTTGTCAGGACCACAGAACAAAACCGAAAACCGGGGACTCACTTCAGTTAGCTTGGTCTGCAATAGTTAGGAATGAATTAGGGAAATTCAGTTAGTGGTTAACTCTTCATTGAACACTGCATTCTTTTATCCACGGAACACAAACTAAGGAGACTTGCTGTCAATTTAACAACAAAGCAAAACAAACCGTCCCAAGCAAGTAAGATAAAAACCAGGAAAACACGAAAGCATTTCCTTGGGGCCACAAACAGGCTTGACACACAGTAATTGAATGTGAGGAATTTCTAGTGTTTTTGAATCTTAGAATGGAGAGCACTTGAAGACAGAGGGCGGCAATTAAAGTCCTTCCTCTGGAGAAGAAAGCGAGCATTTCCTAACAGCCGAAACGCGGCGTGGAGGAAGACGAATCCCCGTGTCACCCAATACCCTCGATCGTCCGCGTTCAGGACAATGAACACAGGAAGAGGTCTGTAAACACACCAAACACACCGCTAGTCTGCAGAAACAGACTCAAAAAGACACATATACCATCCTGCCTCCAGTGTTGATCTGTATACCCGAGTTGTATCAATTATACTGCCAGGGACCATCGCTTTCAAACCAATGTTTCTACACCCTTACTAAAGCAAATGGTATCACCCTCAATGGACAAAACCACTTTCTAAATCAGGGCTGTACATTAGCTGCTACAAAATCAATATACTATAAAATTAGAATAAGTACAATTCACTAGAGTATGTTTTATTATTTTTACCCCATAGGAAAATGTGGCTCACAAAGCACCTACAGTTTTTCTCTGAAAGCCAAACTCAAAATCGGTTTACATATATTTGTTTATGGGTTACATTTGTTAGAGCAATGTGTTTACTTTCAAATGTATGTTGAATATATACACACAAGAACAAGAACAACAGCAATGGGAAATAAGATTGTATGTGTTAAATTACATACTGAGGTAACCCCAGGCAGTTCCCAGATGGAGTTCTTTTAAAACAAGCAAAGACAAAAACCTCAGTTTTAAATCCACAAGCTGAAAAAATTATACTGAGGCTACTAACAAAATAAGACTTATTTTCATTTGACTACATAATTACAATCGTAAAAATACATTTTAATTGAGTAACTGCTTTCTTTGTGGGGGTGATAGAGAAAACGACTCCAAATCCAAACACAAATGAAAAATCCAAGAGGGTTGTGACAATCAACAGGGCTGCCAACAAGCTTTGCTTTATAATGGATGAGTGACAAGTGGGTCAACATCGCGCCGAATCCTGGCCTTTGTTTGCTTGAGAGGGGAGTTAACATATGTGCACGCATTTCTGTGTGGGAGGGTCTCACAGAAGGCAGAGGAAATCAGTTACAAAAAAAACAGGCAGAATAACTGCCATCTTATTTCAAGAAAGAAAATAAAAATCCTCAAACCGATCGTATTAACAAATTTCACAGCACACGCATGCATACGTACATAAAAGTAGATAGGGGAACAGTTCTAATTTAGATTTTGCATTTGTAAGGACTGTAACCACTGTTTAAAACTTTTATTGACAGTGCTTTGATAGGAAAGTCGTTAAGAATTTGGAACTGAAGAGAAAGAACCGGTTTAAAAATTCTGATGAAAATGACTACAATCAGTTTCATCAGCTTGTCTTAAGTCTAAGAAAAATTCAAGAGATTTTCCTAAACCCATTAAGGCCAAACAATTTCACAGCACAGAAACAGATACAAATAGCTGTTGGGTTATCATATTAGAGCTTATAGAAGACTCTTATTAGTACTGTTGCACAGAATAACCCGAGGGAGTGTGAGGCAATGTGCTTTTGTGGGGTGTGTGGGTGGTTTGGATGTACGAATGTGAGTGTCGAAAAAAAAAAAAAAAAAGCTGTACTAAAACTTGTGATTTTCCACATCAAACAAACCAAGTCTAGTATAGGTAGGCCACATTGGTCAAATTTGCTTCCTGTGACAACCACTACTGACAGCTTAAGGGGAAAATGACTGAGGAGAAGAAAAAAAAGAAAAAGAAAAACCTGAATGGCCCATTGTAAAATATAAAACGACGTAAAAAATAAAGCCAGAAAACAGAGCACAGTAATATCAAATCTTAAAATGAACAACGAACGATGGTTAACGGCGATCATTTAAATGTAATGCGGTCTTTCACCACATCACATGAATGGCATTTCTGCTTGTAAACACACTACTCCCCTTGCCAGAACCCCCTAGAAATGTTGAAAGAGGCTCCTTTTAATCTGTCGAACTTCAGGAAAAAAAAAAAAGCACTGTGTCTCTAGCTGCCCCAGGTAGGCGTTCTGAAGAGAATTCATATTTTGAACCCGGGTCACGCCTAAGCGGGTCGTGACCTGGGATGGAGCCGCTTTGGGTTCCCTTTCAGGCAGCAGGCCCCGGGGCACTCAGTCTGCACACTGTGGAATGTGCCGGAAAACAAGTGCGCGTCACACATTTGCCCATACTAAATTCATTCATACTCAAGGGCTACACTCAAAGCCTTTACATAAAAAAAAAAAAAATACTCAAATCTATCTGCTTACCAAATTATTGATATCAAACTGATACCAAACACCTAAAGTTTCAGCAGCATGTTTTACAGAAACAAAAAAGCCAAATTCAAAGTGATGCTTCACATGATTTCCCACATTAACGCAACTACACTTTGTGACCACTTTATTAGGTATTTATTACTTATTTTTCTTAGAATTGGGAGTTTTGCTGTTGTAGTCCACCCACTTCAAAGTTTGACATGTTGCGTGTTCAGAGATGCCGTTCTGCATACCACAGTTGTAACGCATGGTTATTTGAGTTACTGTTGCCTTCTTGTCAGCTTGAACCAATCTGGCCATTCTCCTCTGACCTTTCGCATTAACAAGGCATTTTCATCCACAGAACTGCTCTAGATGTTTTTAGATCAGCCGTTTCTGAGATACTCAGGAATTGGCTGATTAGATATTTACATTAATCAACTGGTGTACAGGTCTACATAATAAAGTGGTCACTGAGTGGATATCGATCCAGTGTTATATTTGGCCATTTCATTTGGTTTCTTCAAATGTTGGGTGGCCTCAGATGGATAAATTGCCATTCACTTGCTATACACACCTGAATGTTTATATTTAAATACAATTTTTTAAAAATTTTAATGCAAGAGAACCAGTGCAAAACCCCCCAAGATGGCAAGATAAATTGGAAAACATACGCTTATGTCAGCACACGCAGAGCAGGCAAGGCTTTGTATCTTTTTCAAGCAGTGCAGATAAGAGTTAGATAAGAGCTTACATCAAACTACATTTTTGAAAGCAAATGGACAGCCAAGATGGGCTAAATGGCCTGTGGGGCAAAAATATCACATTTCAGTTAAAGATGATACTAATAGTGATCTCTTGTACTCGATCAGGCCTGGCTGTATCCAGGTCTTTGGTTCAAGGGGGATAATTGGGAGGTGGCTTCTGCAACCCGTCTGTTCGCACTTTTCTTTGTTTACATTCTGAGACAGAAATCTGGGAACTCCTGCCCGACGTATTTACAAAACATTGCAATGCTCCACACAAGATTTAATCATTTTGACGGTTTCAAGCATTCTTTATCTACTGCATTTTTAGCAGCCACCATAATATTACAGCCCACTTCTAGTAAAGGAGGCTTTGTTATGAACTGATCCAATCCACATCCACTGTCATGAAGTGTTTATACTGGTGTGAACATTTTTTGATTTAGCAATTAATACCATGCCTTATAGAGATTCACAACTGCAGACTCAATTTGTGACATTTGCAAGATCCGTCAGTTGTTTTGGACACAAAGGAATTGAGAAGGAATTGGGATCACTGAGAAAAGTGAGCTATGTCGCCCTCTGCTGGACTCGACTCACCGCTGTTGCCGGGAGGCTGTAGGCTGTGTTTGGTGATGGAGCACCAGCCCACTGGAAAGATGTCCCGAGAGTCATATTTGCACCAGTAGTCGAAGGCGCCTCTCCAGCCGTCAAACATGACGAAGATCTCGTCACCCCGGACCTCCCCGATGGTGGCAGGGCAGATCAGGTAGGGGTTCTTCTTGTCCACTGCCTCCAGCTTCATGCCTGGCTTGAAGCCATTTTGTGGAGGTCTGGCAGGCTCCTGCACAGGAAACAATTCACCATGAGAACCTACACTGGAACAAAGTATCTTCTCATTCACCCATTCATAAACACTAAACCACTTTGTCCCAATGTACTGTTTAATGGAGCCCAGCAAAAATGTGCAATCAATAAATAACATAAATATGTATGTATGTATGTATGTATGTACGTACAGTGGTGTGCAAAAATTTGTTCACCCCTGGTCAAAAAGCCTTACTTAATTTACAATTAATATCCAAGTGAACAGAAGCAAACCTGAGGTCTAAATGGTACAACATTAAACATGACACGTTAAGATTTTAAAGCAAGATTACTTTTTATTGTATTTTTTTACAGTTTCAAAGTAATAAAAAAAGGAAACGGGCCCTGTGCAAAAGTTAGTACTGCTCTGTCAACTATAACGGCTTGAAAACGCTTCCTGTAGCCAGCTAATAGTCTTTCAATTCTTGCTTTTGGAACTTTTTCCACATTCTTTCTGTCAGAACACCTCAAGCTCATGTTTGAGATCTCTCCACAATAATATTCAAGTCTGGGGACTGTGGTGGCCTTTCCAAAACCTTCATCCGTCTTTCCTGGAGGTACTTCATGGTTGATTTTGAGGTATGCTTTGGATCACTGTCTTGCAGGAAAACCCAACCTCTCTTCAACTTCAATGCCTGGACTGACCATTGAACATTAACCTCAAGAATGTCTTGATATTTGGTGGAAACCATTCTTCCTTCCACTCGCACAATATATCCGGTGCCCCAGCAGCCACACAACCCCAAAGCATAATGAATCCACCTCCATGCTTCACAGTTGGCAAGGTGTTCTTCTCTAAAGGCTTCACCTTTTTTTCTCCAAACATACAGTACTGTGCAAAAGTTTTAGGCAGGTGTGAAAAAATGCTGTAAAGTAAGAATGCTTTAAAAATAGAAATGTTAATAGTTTATTTTTATCAATTAACAAAATGCAAAGTGAGTGAACAGAAGAAAAATCTAAATCAAATCAATATTTGGTGTGACCACCCTTTGCCTTCAAACCAGCATCAATTCTTCTCGGTACACTTGCACAAAGTCAGGGATTTTGTAGGCATATAGTCAGGTGTGTGATTAACCAATTATACCAAACAGGAGCTAATGATCTTCAATTTAATATGTAGGTTGAAACACAATCATTAACTGAAACAGAAACAGCTGTGTAGGAGGGTTAAAACTGGCTGAGGAACAGTCAAACTCTGCTTCCAAGGTAAGGTTGCTGAAGGTCATTAAGAACCATCTTCAGCGTAAAGAAGAACAAGGAGTCCTGGAAGTGATGGTATGGTATGGTCCCCACAGAGCCCTGACCTCAACATCATCAAATCTGTTCAGGATTACATGAAGAGACAGAAGCATTTGAGTCTGCCTAAATCCACAGAAGAACTGTAGCTAGTTCTCCAAGATGTTTGGAACAACCTACCTCCCGAGTTCCTTCAAAAACTGTGTGCAAGTATACCTAGAAGAATCGATGCTGTTTTGAAGGCAAAGGGTGGTCACACCAAATATTGATTTGATTTAGATTTTTCTTCTGTTCATTCACTTCTTCATTTTGTTAATTGATAGAAATAAACTATTAACATTTCTATTTTTGAAAGCATGCTTATTTTACAGCATTTTTTCACACTTGCCTAAAACGTTTGCACAGTACTGTACCTCCTTTGTTTGTGGCCAAAAAGTTCAATTTTGGTTTCATCAGTCCAAAGCACATTGTTCCAAAAGGCTTCTCAGTGTTTTCTTTTGCATACTTCAGATGCTTAATTATGTGTTGAGGTCGTTCTTTCTGTCAAAGCTGCCATGTAGGTCTTTGTTGTTTAAAGTATGTTGTATTGTCGTCCTGTGAACAGCTAGACCTGTGTTTGCAACTCTTTTTTTTGCAGCTCTTGCTGTGATGAGTGGGTTCTTCTGAGAATTTCTCACGAGGTCTCAGGCCATTCTAACTAAAATCTTTCTTGGTCTTCCCGACCTTGCTTTGACTTCAACTGTTCCATTTATCTTCAATTTTCAAATAATGTTTCTGACAGTGGTAATGGGTAATTTGACACATTGAGAGAGCTTTTATAGCCTTCTCCTTCTCGGTGGAAATGAACCATCTTCATTTTGAAATCCTTGGACAACTGTTTAGAGAAACCAATGGTTAACACCATACAGAACAGCCACTGCAGTTGAATACTTTAGAAGGCATGAAGTTACTTCAGAATAAAAAGTTCAGCCCTGGAATTATACTCACCTGACTCCCTAACAAGTAAATCACCTGGGTCTTGGCCTTGGTAATCATCTTCTTAAAATATACCAAAAATAATCCAAAAGGGTTCCCAAACTTTTGCCCAGGGCCCTTTTCTCCTTTTTATCATTTATAAACAGTAAAAAATTAAAATAAAAAGCAATCTTTAAAATGAACATGAGGTCTCATGTTTAACTTTGTACCATTTAGAGGACAGGTTTGCTTTCGATCATGTACAGATTCATTGTAACAGACAAAAGCAGGGGTGCCCACATTTTCGGATACAGTGCACCCCACTGTATCCGTGAATTCTATGTTGTGGCAGGACAGCAATGTGAAAGACGTATATCAAATTAAGAGAAACAGTTTTTGCTAAAGCTTGTGCTACCATTTTTCAAGTTTAACAGGGACAAATATTTTTTTATATGGGTGTTTGATATTTATGATTATATCTTGTTTAAAGATGTTTATGATGTGTTTTTTCACATCATGGTAAGTAGGTATGAACTAATACATACAGGAAGGTGTAACAATTATTACAGGTCCAATACAATTGCTAAACATATCTTCATTTTCGTGTTATGTTTACATTACTTTTATTACATATAAATTTATTATGCCAAAACAGAAATAGAAAAATATTGCATCAATCATCAAACTGTATATAAACACAGCTTTTTCATAATTTGTGCAGTACTGTATGCATGTATACATCAAAGTATGCTTGACAGAATGTTTTTTATTGTGTATACCATGCCCTGTCTTATAAAATATTTGTAACAATTTTCTGCTTTCTATTAACACGATTATTAACAGCTCTCTGTTTTCTACCTGCCTGCAAACCACATGGTCAAAGAAAAATTGGTAATGTTCATTCATATTTCAAGTGCCAATATTCACCCTTTTAAATGCTGTGGCCGGAGCCATCTCTGCTCCACTGAGGGTCCTTAAGAGAAACATGGGCCACGAGGATGCATTCATCCGGAACCCTACAGAGAGAATGCACTCATTACACATACTCTTCTTCATAGGTCCATCACAATGAAACATATTAAACAAGGGTGGTCCATCACAAGTAATATATTATATAATGTGGAAACACTGGCGACATGGCTCAGGCAGTAAAAGCAGTTGTCGGGCAGTCAGAGGGTTGCCGGTTCGATCCCCCGCCCGGGCTGTGTCGAAGTGTCCCTGAGCAAGACACCTAACCCCTAAATACTCCTGACGAGCTGGTCGGTGCCTTGCATGGCAGCCAACTGCTGTCGGTGTGTGAGTGTGTGTATGAATGGGTGAATGAGAAGCATCAATTGTACAGTGCTTTGGGTAAAGGCGCTATATAAATGCCAACCAAACACTGAAAAGGCTGTGCAGATCTTATTGTGGCTACACCGGGGATCAAACCACCGACCTTGCAGGTCCCAATCATGTACCTTAACCACTAAGCTATAGGCCGCCTTCCGCTAAAAGCACCAAACTCTCAGTGCTAAAGGGTTGGGTGATGCCCTACCATGTATTTGTGGATAACCTGACATTCAAGCAATAACAATATCAGGGAATGTCTCATACCCATTTTATCCTTATACCATGGACACATAACACAAAAAACAACAAGTAGACAAAATCTCAGCAAAAAAAACAAACACTTTTTCATTTGAAATGTCATGTCAAGGCTCACTCAGAGGTTTTGGTTACTAATCGCAATTAAGTACATTGGTGGATCATGGTACTCATAGTTTTTAACAGCTTGCACTGGCACTTCCCAATTTCTTGGTAACCGGTGCAACAATTTCACAGGCTACTGTGGCAATGTCAAGTACATCTGATGTAGTTACTTATCTGGCGAGTGCATGGTGATGAAACAAAACAAAAACAAAACAAAACAAAAACAAAGATAATGACTGAAATGCAGAAGATAGAAGCTGAACAAGGAAGTAGTGTCAGCCCGACACTTATTTTAAACAGTTATTTTTCCTTACAGTGCTTTTCACAAGGACCTCATCATTGTTCTTATTAGGATAGTAAATCTATACTATCATACCATATCTCCTTTTTGCCTGTTGTAAGCCATTCACATTTTATTAGCAACCAAAATTAGTCAGAAAACCTTTAAGCAAAATGATTGTTTAAAAAAATAATAATACTAATAATACATTTGTTTAGGTTGTCGCCAGTCACCCTGCCCTAAGAACCCAATTTCCCATGATTGCACAGCCCATCTCCCCATTTCCCATGATGCTACAGTGCAACCCCTCACCTAGCGGCGGCTGCAGCATGTCCCCGTTCTTCTCGCAGGTGCCGATTGGCTGGATGTCAGCCGAGTCCACCAGCCGCCAGAAGTCGTTGGTGTTGTCGCTGCCGTCCAGCCGTAGGCGGAGCCTCGTGCCCATCAGGCCCATCACCGTGGCGATGCAGACAGAGGTGGAGTTTCGCGGGTCGTGAGCCTCCAGTTTCATGCCCATCTTGAAATCGTTGGTTGGCGGCACCCTGGACTGGAGCGACAGAGAAAAGACGGGGCGGGGTCACTCAGAGACTAAGAGCTGGCATGAGCTAAAAAACAGCTGACTGAAAAGAAGAACTAAGCAAGCAGAATGCAAGGGTAAAAATAAATAACTGAATTGTGGTGAGACAGAGACAGGAAAAGAGACAGGGAGTTAGAAAGAGAGAGAATAAGGTAGACAGTGACAGAGACAGCAAGAAAGGCACAGAGGTAAAAAGATAAGAGGTAGAGAGAAAGCAATTCAGTGACACACAGATGAAGAGCAAGAGAAAGCTGGCCTCTGGAATGAAACACAGCGGTGACACAACTGCTGAAACCTGATTAGGAGCAACCTACCTGTCTGAAGCAATTTGGAGGGGCAGGTGTGGATGAGGTCTCCTTCAGATACTCCTCCCAAGTGAATGTCTCTTTAACAAACAAAACAATGAGGGTGAGGGTGCAGGCATGATAAAATAACCTATGTGGCAGATATTGGCTTGTTATCCCATTGACGCACTACAGCCAGTGATAAGAGCATTAAAATATGGCTAAATTCGTGTAAAAGTGTGCCCAGTGCAGTCACAATTTATTGACAGTTGGGCAATATGCAATATCCCTTTCTCAACAGCAGAGGGCACTCAAAGTATAGAAGAAATGACCATAGGTCTAGTTTTCTCCATTTAGTTTACCATTTGGAGAAAAGCTAGAAACCTGTGTTTGAAGATTACATAACCACATGGTCATCAAAATAAAGCAATAATATATACATAAGCTACCTTTATTTTGAGGGGGACCAGTTGCTGAGGTAGTCCTGCCAGGCTTCTCTTTTTTATTGTCTTTTGGCTCTAAAAAGCAAAAGATACAAAAAAAAACACAAAAGAGAGTGAGAAGTAAACACACGCAGAATGATGTGAAACTTGTGACAGCAGCAGAGGTCTAAAAAAAAAAAAGCCATTCCTTCAGATTTTCAGTTATAACCAGAAATTGCAAATCAAAAGTATGAATGCATGTATTGACAGGAGGAAAAAAACATAACAGAATAAAAACACAAACAGTACAAGGTAGCAGAAGTGCTCGATTGGTCTTCCCTGGTGCAGAAAAAGCTACATTAAATGGACCAGAAGGCTGGGTTTGCACTTTTTGAGAGTATTTCATAGGTTCCAATAGACCAGACAAGCGCAGTAAAGTGTAGAAAAGTAAGAAAATGAATCCAAAACAATTGGTCTGCAAAGTAGTAAGTCCAGCTTACTACATTTGACCACACTTAAATTGAGTAAAGCAGCACACAATATTACATTTAACTACAGTTACTGTACGTTAACCCAACACAAAACTTGAAACACCTTCAAATGTTGAATATGGACTACGGTAAAAAAAAAAAAAATAATAATAGCTGTTCCGGGTTTTAGCTGGGTTTAAGCACAGAAGTCCAGCCAACTCAGTTAGCCAGCTTTGTGAAATACCCCAGAGTAGCTAAGATTTTAAGTTAGTGCTACTTATTTGGTTTAACCTCAATTAGCTTAAAATTTGATTCACATAATAATTAATTAGTCTTCAGTCAATACAACTTAGTTGTAATTCAAGCATCAACAAGCAAACAAGCTCCACACAACAAAAGGAATAAGTACTGCTCACTTAATTTTGACTGGAATGGACATTTATTTAAATGTTATTTGAGCAAATGGAACTGTACTGTACAGCACAGAGGAAGGGGAACAGTGTGCCTGCAGCAGTGGAAACAGAAAGCGCCTGGTTACCTTTTACCGCAGTTCTGCCCATCTTGGCCGCCGGCTGGGGTGGCACCTGTGCCGGGTGATAGGGTGACAGGTGGGAGGGCGGTCACCCCGCGCTGGGGTCCCGTGGGCAGGGAGAAGCCTCGATTTGCAGTCAGACCAATTGCACCTCTGCAGAGCACAAAGGGGGGAGAGCAAGTGTGTGAGTGGGAGAGTGACAGAGGGAGAGGGAGACAATGTAGGGAAAAATTCACAGAATGAAAGATCTCCCTCCTAAAAGCATGATAACCAATCACAAGTCAAAATCAGACTCCACCTTAGTGAGCAGGCTGGTTCCTCCAAAACTCTCGACGATGTGTGCTAAAAGTTTATCAATATATCTGTATTAAAGTATGAAATGTACCCTGTATAGTTTCAAACTGATTAACTGCTAAATTATGCTAGGATTACACAGTGCTAGGGGGCCCGTCTTGAACAGTGTAGACCAAACTGTCAAGGACACGGGCAGAGCAAGATATGACTGTACAGTTGATTTCTCCGGGACTCTCGATGTTTTATGCCAGGAGTGTATCTATTTGACCTAGAACATTAATTATAGCTGAGCTTATGAAAACGCAAGAAACCACAGTGAAAACTGTTGAAATGAGAGCAAAGAATGCTACGTACATTTATTCCCTTAGAAGAGAATAATTAATCAAATGTTTAGTATGTCTGTATATTAGAAAAGTATATTAGAAGTGAATATTAATGAAATGTTTAGTTTGTCTGTATATTTTCAATGATTACTGCTGCTTAGTTCGTCTTATAAAAGTGAAAGATACAGAGTGACGTGTATGGATGACGTGTTAGAGGGAGGGCATCCAGAACTTTATGAGGTCTGGTAGTTTGCCAAGAGCAGGTGCGGGGTGAAGTGAGGACACGTAGTTGGCAGAATGCCCTGAACTTTGTACAGAGTTGGCAGAGCATAAGGACCGTTGGCAATTTGCCACAATAACGTTGTGGGAGGAGCGTTGGGAGGAGTTACGATAAGAAAAGTGTGGGTGATTTGCCAGAATGAGGTTTGAGGAGGAGTTGTAGGTGGAGTAACTGTGTATAAAATGTGTGTACAAATGCCAGTCGGGGTTCAGTTCTGGAGAGCTGATCCGGCTTTATGCACGTGTGCTAATAAAGTCTGATTTTCCTGAAGATCTTGCTGCCTGGTGTCGTCTTTTCCCTCGCGAAGATGTTTTTCGACAAATTGAAGATTTGGACTCTGTCGTTTCCTAGACATGACAACAACAGAACAGAGAACACACTAAGGAAGAAAGGAAAGGCCTTCTATGCTATAAAACAACTCTTTTCTGTAGAGATTCCAATTAGAATTTGCCATAAAATCTTTGAAGCAATAATTGAACCAATCACACTGCCAGCGAGGTGCGGGGTACCCTCGTCAGTCAATGATTAGGCAAATGGGGGAAAAGATCCAAGTGAAGCCCTGCATGCAGAATTCTGTAATCATATCCAAAAAGTAAATAAAGAACAATTGGGCAGAATTAGGCCAATACTCTTATATCAAAAAAAGGGTAATCACATTTTGGAAGCACTTAATGTAGTGACCCCTCACATCAATGAAAAGCTCAGGGGCCATTCCAAACCAGCTCCAGGAGGTTGCACCACAGCACCTCTTGAATTTTAGAGGTCCATAACTTTGTAAAGAAAAACCTGAAATCTTTGTACATTTATATGTAGGGATACACTTTGGCATGTAGAATTCATATCTCACATCACATCAGAAAACATACATCTATTTATTTATTTTTTTTGTAAATGAGTCATCTGAGAGCACTTTTCCATGAAGATAAACATGGTAATAATAACACTTACTGAGATATGATGCATGGAATATTCAATGTGGCCATTTTTCGCACATTTATACCCACCCAAACGCACCAAAGTAATACAAATAAGAATATGAGAATTTGTCCTCCCTCATCTACAGTGGGCTATTCCAATCAATCCCCTACAAACAATTGTTCTTCATCACGTGACAATTTCAATGACGAAAACGAGGACAAGCGGCCATAGCAACCCATTCATTTTAGTGGTAAAACACAGGGGTTAAAAGAGGCCTAGAGGACATGGCATCCATTAAAAAAATATTCTGATGTTGCCCAGTCAAAATAAAGGTTGGATGGTTGACCTGTAACTGAAGAAAGCAAAGGTGCAAGGGGAGGAACTTCACTGCTGCTGCAACCCTCTGTGTGGAATTGGTTGCACCAGCTGTACTCCAGTCCAAACGTAGTCTAATTAGCGGTAACTTTAAATCCTGCAAATACTCTTAATTTATGCATTACTGACATAAAAGCGGTGACAAAACCTAAATAAGCTAACAACATGACTAGCTAACAGTCCTACAGACTACGCATGTAATCACAGTCACTCACGGTAAAACATTTTCTGCACGCGGCATAATTTCTCGGTCACACCATGGCAACTTGGTAATCAAGTAGAGGTTTCATCTATGGATATGATATTTCAATAGCAATCGAGCCAGCACAATGCCAAGGGGAAGACAGTTACTGCAAAGAGACTTTTTTTCCCATCATTGATTATCCACTCGTCTTAGTAATGACTACATCCAAAAGAGTTAGGATATAAAGAGTTAGGATGTAACCAGTTAGGATATATATGTAATCATGGTGCCACCACATTTATTTGCTGATTTTGTTGTAAAGTACCTGGTAGCTCACTAGTTTGGACTTTACACTTTTTTCATTAGAACACCCGGCAAACTTTAACTGGCTCTACAGTTAAAACAAAGTGCAGTATGAAGCTGAGGTTTCCAGAAATTCTACACCTCATAATTGTCTACCAACACACAGAAATAGAAAAATCCAAGAGGTGCTGTGGTGCAACCTCCTGGAGTCCACATAGAATAGCGCTCAGAAAAACCAAGAGTAGAGCAAAGAAAAAAATCTCTTCATTCTGGTTCTGAGCCTTTAGTTCAGTTTGGTTCAGAACTAAAAATCCAGTCAAAAGAGGCAATCCAGTCAGGAAAACACCAGATCCAATTATATGGGTCTTCATTTCTGCAGAAGGAGTATGCCTGCTGTTAGTCAAAATGGTAGTAAAAAGCATTATTTACAGCAATCCTTCACACCATCTAAGAGGGACTGTGCAAAAATGTGCATGCCAGTTTCAAGGACAACCACCTAATTTTCAACAAGAAAGTAAAACGTGTTTTCGTCCTCCCTTTTTACAATGTTTATCAAGGCCCGGAGGACTTGGCCTCTGGGATATCAGGGTCTGGCTCAGTTATCCCCTTTCATATAAAAGCAATGCTGATCAGGACAACTGATCAGCATTGTACTTATATGGACAACATGTTAATCCTTCAGTTCCAATCCACCAACTCCTCACAAAACTACAAACCTAATAAAAATCAACCAGATTGCACTGGAACAAAACTATAGACATATCACTTACTGGGAACCTCAAACAGAATCATGATTGAATGTATCAAATCTGACTTGCAATAAATCTCCCCCAATATTAGCCAAAAATGTGCCAAAAAGTGTGTGTGTGTGTGTGGGGGGAACAATGTTAATGCTGCCGCATACTGCCACAATTTGCGTTCTCTTGCCATCCTCTGAGGGACAATGAGCTACTCTATCATGCACACACATAAGACCTCATGGGTACATATTTGACAAGCTAAAAAAGCTCTTTTAATTGGAATTTGAGAGGGAGAGCCCCAAACTAATGGAGGATTGATTACAGCCTGGTCAACTAAAGCGACCCTTTATGTATATAAAAAAGAAAAAAGAGAAGGAAAGAATAGCTTTGCTGAATCTGATTTCTCCTCCACCCACCCTGTGCCTGTCACTGCCTTCTCTCGCCACTGGCAGCATTTATCAGCACTTATCTGAGACGCACATCGCACAGCACCTCTGTCACTTTTAACAAAAAAAAGGGAAAAGCTACTTTGTGCATTGACAGGTTTTAGTTTATCCTGATGTGCCACTGCGTAGATCAAGACCGGATCCACATCCCCCAGCATGACGTTCATCTCATGCAAAGTTGCGACTCCATCCACAGAGTGGCCTGCTCATTTAGGAATGAACACTGTGGCAGAAATTACAGGCACCAAGACAAATTACAGGAGGAAGAAATTCCACTGTCCCAAGCTCACCCAAGAGGAGGAAGGCGACACTTTTGTAATGTCTGCAAGATAGTACCTGCTACCATGTCGAGGGTAAAAATTCCTTCCAGTGCTTTGTAAAGTGTCTAAGTAAGAACATGGCAAGCTCCCGTCAGACATCTTCTGTACTCCAGCTCCAGGTTTCCATGGTGCTCGCGCACTTTGGCCATGATCAATCTGGGGCAGGATTTACGCCCAGTTTCTCCCAGGCCAGGCAGTCAGAAGGGCCTAGAGCTGTGCTCAGTTTCATCATTCTGTTTTGATTACGGGGCAGAGCCAGCACAGACTGCAGACTGGAGTTCCATTAGGGCAGAGGTCTCCGTTCCAGCCCTTTTCCATGGAGTATTGGCCCCTTGCCCTGTCTCTGTGTACTGCACTACAACCAGGGGAGACAGTACAGCATGGCCTGCCCTGCAGTTTAACTTCAGCCCAGCCCAGCCCAGCCCAGCCCAGCCCAGCCCAGCCCAGCCCAGCCCAGCCCAGCCCAGCCCAGCCCAGCCCAGCCCAGCCCAGCCCAGCCCAGCCCAGCCCAGCCCAGCCCAGCCCAGCCCAGCCCAGCCCAGCCCTCTACAGGCAAAAGAGAGAGGCCCACAGGCTCCCTCCACATTGGCCAATTCCCATGAACTGATCCCATGTGAGAAAGAAATTAATAACTGGCTTGTCTTTAGGCAAGAATAGGAAAAAAATGAGGATAGATTTTTTTTGTCTCCCACACCATGTGATAGTTTGGCTTTGTTTTCACAATGACATTTTAAAAAATTTATCAAGGCTCATTGACAGAGTAACGGAAATACAGTGAGCACCATAATTCATTGGACCAATTATTTTATAACAAGAAAAAAACAACTGGTGAACTCAATTATGTCAAAAGACCCAGTAGACCGAGGAAGGCCACTGTAGTGGATGACCGAAGACTACTCTATGGTAAAGAAAACCCAGACCCAACACATCAAAATCACTCTCCTGGATGTAGGTGTAGAAAGTCTACCATACGGAGAGGACTGCACCAGCAGACCTACAGAGGGTACACTAAAAGATGCAAACCGCTGATAAGCCTGAAGAACAGAAAGCTGAGATTACAGCCCCTGAAAGAGTTCTGGAACAGAGTCTTGTGAACTGATGAGACTAAATGTAACTTTATTCTACATTATGTTAAACTGTCCAATATATGGAAAGGGGGGAGGGGGGGGGGGGGGGGGGCAATGTACAAAAGGTTCTATAATTTCTAAACAGTGAACCTATTATGGATGGAAATACCCTAAAATTATAAAATTGACTAATAGACTCAAAGTGCTAGAGTATAGAACCAAAATAAATGTGTCACTGTGCAATGAATTATGCAGATAGTAAAATAAATCCAGAAATAAAAGTAAATAATCATATGAGCAATCTTACCTTATATATGCTGACACCAGTTGGAACAAATTACCCATGAACATTTTTAGTAGACCAGGACATTCCAGTGATTTAGCATTTTTTTGCTTTTCTATTTAGTCATGTTCAAACATGATCATTTCATAATTTTACACACAGTAAAAGACCATGAACAACCATCCACCACCCCACAAAAGAGTAGAGCCAAAGATTTTTAAAGAAATTATTTTCATAAAAACTGCAAACCCTCCATAACAACCTCTGAGCAGGCATGATTCAAATTATAAGAATCATTCTGCTTATTCAATAAAATATCTAAATGTATGAGACTCTTCTGAAGCCACTTTTCCAGGGTGAAAGAGTTCAGTTCTTCACCCTGTGCATACCACACGCTGCCCTTTTTTTGCAAGAGTATATTTGTTTCTCTTATTGTAACAGGAACTGGATGGATGTTTACATTTCTGAAAGAACGTTCCAAGTTCTCCTGAACAAAAAAAAAAAAACATGCGTCTCCAAACATTCTGGGTATGGTAACTGTGTAAACACATCTGATGGAATATGATAGACAAAATTGTAACAAAAAGTTGACAGAACAGAGAGGCTATTTTTAAAAAAGGTACACATTAAGACCAAGTAAAGTCAAAACTGCACAGCGAACATATGCAATTTGTTCACAAATTATAACTCTAATCGCAAATTCCATTCACCCAATTCTACATTTCCATGACTCGGACAGGAAACTTACCCTAGTCTGTAACCGTTTCAGCATTTCAGCTTAGGAAAAATATTTGCACGCTCCTGCAGGTAAAATTTCTGCTACTCATTCATATTTTGTATTTTTTGCTTGCAAGCCAACGCCAAAATGTTCTACAGTCAGTCCACAGCATTGTGAGGCATGGTTTGAGTTATTCTCATTTTGGAAAGTATTTTTTCCAACCAAGCCTGAACCAGGTTTCGAGCCATAAATGTCATGATATATATCTGAACCTCACACTGAATTCTAACATGGATACTGTACCAGGACTTCCAGACTTAAATCAGTCTCAAGGTGAAGTATGAAGGCCATTTCTGTCCCACAAAAATGGTGTAAGCGCAGAAAAAGATCTGATCAATTTGTACTACAACAATTAATGATTTTAATCACCTACGTTTGACAATTTCATTTGCACTTGCCTTCAGAAAAGGAACAGTGTGGCCAAGTGGGACAGCCGAGCAAAGGAATTCCAAATTGCAGCCACTTCTGAAAAGGGGCTTCCCCCCACCCAGTGCTGTTGCTGCAGCATCCTGGGTGGGGTTTTCCTGTTGTAAATCTTTGTATTTTAACTCTGGAAAGGTCATGTTAGGAGGTGTTGTAACCCCATGACTCGGTGAAAACCCAGACTGCCTTTATGACCTTTAACCTTTGGCTTGGTGTATGCTTGAAACATCCCAGCCAGTTTTTTTCTTTGTTATGATACATTGGCGTAAAATGTTCTTCCGTCCTCTTCCTCATAAGGTAGCGATTGTTTCAGTAATTTCTGGCTTATGGACACTACAGTCAAAACGAAAGGGATCAGCGTCATGTGGTTTAAAAAAAAAAACTGCAATCACCCAGTGTGGAGGTCAGTTTAACCATTAACGCGGCTTTCTAAAACTCCAGTGATGTTCCAGAAGAGTAAATGAACACATACCAATTTGTGGCCTTCACTGTGAGTTCATTATAAAGTTTTATTTATTTTTATTTTTTAAGAAAGAAAGAAAAGGGGGAGGGGGGGCAGATTAAGCTTTTGAATTTTAACATTTCCTGCTTACTGCGGCATTAAAACTGCCATAAGGGTTTTTTTCATTTTCTCTGAACACATAATAAAAATGACTACAAAAAAGGACATTACTTATGACTTTGCCGAATTCATAAACATTTAAAAGACTACTTCAAGAAATATTATGAAATACTGCATGTAAATAACCCGACTGGGCTTAATGGGTAACCAGTAGTGATGTAATGGTAGAGAAAAATATTTGTTTGGTATGTACCTCAAATTTGATTTCACGGTTCAGTACATTCTCAGTACAAAAAAAAACAAAAAGAAGTGAAATATAAAACTGCTTCTCATTTATCATGAAAAAGTAAATACTGGCTAACTTGCTTTCTTGCTAAACAAATTTAGGCACATTAACACCAAGGCATCAGGGAAAACACACAGTTTTTAATTAAAGTTCCACACAAAAGTTCCACACGTGCATTATAGCTAGATTGCAGTTTTCCGTTTTTCAGCCGGTTTTCCGTTTTTAATTTGATCATTTATTGTAAACGTTCTAGACCCAAAGTGAAGAGAATTGTTTTTTCCAGCAGTGGCAAAGCAAACGGTGAGGCTTTTCTGTTCCTCTTTTCCTCAGGCCAAAACTATGCTGCTCTGCTGATCCTAGAAGGATCCACTTGGCTATAGAACAGCCAGGCCATACTAAGCGGCTTGTGGAATATGCCAAGGGTTGCAGAAAGCCTTAGAAAGGGTGAGACCCTTAACTTCCAACACCACAATACCTGCTTACATCTGTCAATTTAGTTCATCGATTATTTCAAGACTTAGTAGAGCTGGCTGCCTACCATACATAATTTAGCTAGCTGTGGACGCGTGCTTTCACGGTCGATAGAGGAACATGTTCCATAACAGACAATCTCGCGGCCATGAACAATGAACAGATTTTGCGATACAGCAAAACTAGAACATAATTTTAGGTTTATCAATTATTAACAGGCCAATAATATGACATGCATTTAAGGAAATAATGTCTCAGTGATTATTAGCCAGTTTAACTTTTTTGAAATTCAGCAGTTTCTACTCATGATATCTCTCTCTCTCCTATAACACACTCAGGCTTATATTAGAAATTATTTGGATGGGCAAACACAGTTTAACCATAAATGTATCTGCAGTTGCTTCTCAAACTGGTAAGACGTAAGCAACACATTTGGTCGCATATTTTTTTTATAAAAAATAGCAGTTGGAAAGCAGTACGACACCACAACTTGCACTAAATACAGACAAATACACACAATGCACAGTATTTTATGTATGCTGCTAGCCAGCCAGCAGAATGCTGCAAAAAAGTTAATCACCTTCATCTTTCTATAGCCGGCAAACAAACCGATGCCTGCCTTTCCACCAAATATATTAAACTGCACAAGCTGGTTGCTTCCTTTTCAGCAAGCAAACCATTCTACAACAGGCTATAGTACTGTAGCAGCCAAGGTATGTCTTCATCTGACACTTTCCTTGTCTATGTGTTTAAGAGCAATACATTACAATAACCACAGTGCTGTGCTCTACCAAGTTCACTGAAAAGACAAAAAGCTCAGAAAGCTAAAGGAAACAAAGGACACAATAAGGAAATGAACTATCGATCAGGTTAATATGCAATCATCTTCTTTGTTTAGTGTGCCAATCAATTATTACAACCACCCAATCAAAACAGGATACTTAGTGGACGTCTGCATAATTCATATTTAATTATTCATATTGATGAATATGAGTAAACAATGGATGAAGAGCAAAGAACAACCATCGGCCAGAGGCTGGATGCCATCAGCAGATTGATTAGTCACTGGCACCAGGCCTTAAAAAAGCAGTCCAAAACAGTTTACTTCAAGGTATCATTGGCATACATTGTAGTCCAAAAGTATTTGGACAGGGGCACAATTTTTGGCTCTCTACTCCAACACATTGGATTTGATATCAAAGAATGAATATGAGGTTAAAGCGTAGACACCTTTCATTTGAGGGTATGTACCATATCAGATGATCCATATAGGAATTACTTCCCTTTTTATATATTCCCCCCATTTTAGGGGACATAACTGGACAGCTAGACAGGCTCAGCCGTTTCAGATTTGTCAGGTGTATTCAATCGCTTGATATCTAGTCTTGATTCAAAGCTTTTGAGTACAGAGGCAAAGAAAGAGAAATTGTACCATTGTCCAAATACTTAAGACTGCATTGCACATTTAGAGGCCAGTCTACAGTACTGTACAGTACAGTACTCAGAAGCGAAGGGGTATTGCAAGTCCTGCAATTTAATCTGTCTACTGTCTTTAACTTAATGTCTGCCACTACAAGTGGCCAGGGAGAAATGTGAATAAATATGTTTGAGGGAAAAAAAGGCTTGGTCTTTGAACCAAGCTCAATCTCACTGGCAGGGCAGTAATTTATTGAACCTCAATACTGGAGCGACTTAAACAATCTGCCACACTGGGACCCACATATGCGGTTTTAGAGAGGGGCAGGACAAGTTTGTAACCCCCCCACACACCCCCCCCCCCACCCCACCTAGTGTCCATAGATTTGTTCATAACCCTGCTCGCCAAGATTTAAAGGTCTTCATAAAACTGAGGCAAGAGCAATCAAAGAGAATGTTCATATAGGTATTGAGTGTCCCTCATTTTCCATGAGCTCGGCTCTGCCTTTTAAGGCACCAGTGAATAATTCATTGGGAGTCAATTTGCTTTCTCTTTTTATTTTTGAATCCCTAAGCAAAATTTCAATTCTGAAACACTGTGTGGAAACTTGTCAATGCTGTAGAAAAGTAAAGATTGGCTACTCTTGAGTAGGGGTATGAACGGTTAAAGATTTAACCGGTCAACTGAAAATGAGTTGTACATGTACAAATGACAACCGATAACCGTTCTTTTTTTCTGAAGCTGAAATGGTAAGCTTAGTTTAATTAAATAAATGTGCTTTCACCACCAGTGACAAAAAGTGAAAAGTCGCCACCACAACACAATCCTTATCCTATTATTGAATATCACACAAACATTGGACATTAACCTGACCACAACCCTGTGTGCACCAAAGTTGGGAGATTGTGCAGTTCTTATAATTTGAACGGATGCATTTTTTAAAAAATGACATGCGATTGACCAGCATGCCTGGACGTAGCCTACATGGCTTTAACAACAGACTGCTGCTGAGCACAATGTAATTGTAAATCCTTAATTTGGCAATGTTTTTATTTACTTTTTCATTAATAAGATACCACCCCAAGCGGTCATAAGCAGTATCGATTACACCATTTTAAAAATGGAATGGTAGGCGTTTACAAAAACTGATGATTTGTCACATTTCTAGTCTTGGAGTAGACCTGTGAAGACCTTTACCGCAAGCATTTCCTCTTGAAGTGAAAGGGTTTAGGTGGCGGTTCAAGCGAATGCAACCGCATTTCCTGTAAGGATACCAAAATGTTGCGCTCCGTTTAGGGGAGGTGAGGGTGTATGCGGCTCTTTAAACTAGACAACTTTTTGCTGCATTTCAACAAGGTTAAGGACCATTCCATGCCAACTCCAGGAGGTTGCACCACAGCACCTCTTGGATCCTTACAAAGTTATGGACCTCTAAATATCGCAGGAGTTCTATATCTCATCATGATCTACCAACACACAGAAAAGGTGCTGTGGTGCAACCTATTTCCGGTTAACCAACTGATAATAACTTTACAATAAAGACATTTATATGGTAATTGTACACCTTATTCAAAATATATTCTAATATAAACATTAAATGTCTTACATTAAGCAAATTGAATTGATGGAAAAAGCTCTTTAATCAAAAGAAGACTTAATGTTGATGGCAAAATCCCTGGTGAACAGTATGCTGTCCATGAGGGATCTTGGCATCAACAATAAAAGATGGTTAAAAATATTAACGTGACATCAAGCTCACAAAATCATGCTTTGTGGAATGATTGGGAAAAGCTTAACACAATTTGCATGGCACACATCAACATCTATGAATATGATGTTAGTCCAACCACCCAAGGACTGTGAGACCTGGTAAGTGCGACGTCAGTCCAGCTGAAATCAACAGATTTAACCGCCAAAATGGCAATGAAAGACATGCTCCACATAAGCTTGGTAGAGGGTGATGGGTTATGTGACTGAATAGAATGTGCCAAGCCCGAATATAGGCTACTCTTGCCCTGTGCCATATAATTCTCCAGTGAAAAAAAACAATCAAAACTTGACTTGAATGTAGTGACACAGCCGCCTCTCTCCGTATTAAGGTTGATGTTATGGGAGTCTTTTGCGGTATTGACCACTACATTACATTACATTACATTAATGGCATTTGGCAGATGCTCTTATCCAGAGAGACGTACAGTTCATTAGACTAGATTAGATAGGAGACAAAGCAGATCTTATTGTGGCTACACCGAGGATCGAACCACCGACCTTGTGGGTCCCAGTCATGTACCTTAACCACTACACTACAGGCCGTCCCAACTGTTGTGAATGACAGGCTTTATGGTACATATGAACAAGATGCTAGCATAAAAATCTGTGAAGCAATCAGTGGAGGCACAAATGAGCTGTAGTAAAGTTCAAAATATCAGTGTTTGTGCATGCAACATTGAGTTACACCACATTTATAACCTTAAACCAATGTGCCGTTGCGAAAAAACAAATCCAAGGGGAAACAGGAGGACTTCAGAGGACTTCCCTCCTTCTGTCAATCAACCTGAGCTGCTGTTTATCATTTACTACCAGTCAGAATGTTGTTCATCCTCAATTCAATGATGGGTCAATTCTGTGAAAACTCAACCACAGGTGTGGGAGGTGACCACTACAATTTTTATATACTCAATAAAGAACATCCAAAACACCAGCCTCATTCAATTTGTCATTCTAGAGATATTGGCCCTCAAGAAGGGAGGGGGTCGTACCCAAAAAGTCACGTGCGAGTGCAAATTGTGATGTGTGTTGAAACGCCAAAGTTGGGTTCCGGCCAGAAAATGACCAAAAAGTGTCAACCAAGTAGTTGGTAAGGTGAACTTATGAACTTCAAATGAACTTTTGTGTACTTCAAATGGTGTAACAGGCCTACAAGCAATTGAGTTGTTAATTCTTCTCCAAATGTCATCTAATCTTCACGAAAGTTTACAGAGTATGCTGTAATTAACCCAGATAAAAGGGTTTTTCGACATGTCCATGACATATCAATTCATTTTTTTAATTAATTTAAAAACAGCTACTATAACTTCTGAATCCTATGCCTGATCACCAAACTCAGTACACATGTAGTCTATGGTTCTTTGAACACATGTCAATTTTGGCACCTCTCAGCCAATAGGTGGCACTATAAGAAACAGATAAGTTTAAATGCTTATAGACATTTGGGGTACGGCCTCCTGAGACCAAGCTTCATCAAAAAATTGTATGTTTCCTGCTGCCATGGTGGTTCAGTGGTTAGCCCAGTTGCCTCCAAGCTCAGTTGCGGGAGCAATAGCAAAATTTTGCTTCTTCTTTCACGAAATGAATCAAATCTTCACCAAATTTGGTGTAGCATCCCTTTGTGTTATGGGTGTGGTCATTTCTACTAACACAGCTGTAACTCATGATTGCTTTGTCAAATCATCACAAAACTGCCCCATAAAATTTGGGATCAGTCCGTCTTTAGGGGGCGCTATAGCAAATACTATAACTTGCATCACTAGATCCTACTCTTTCAAATGAAAAACTTAACCTGAAATAACATGAGCAACCATTTTTATTTTCTGCCATTTAATTTAAAAAAAAATACATTTTGCTTCCTCCCTTGAAAAATGTAAAAAATCTCAAAATATATATGGCAAATCAAAATTCCTTACTCGCCTATCTCATTATTATTGTTTATTGTACAGTACCTCTTCCCTATTACGTATTGACAAATTACTTATTTACTATCACCTAAGTTTATTATCTGAAGTCTCTCACACCAACATTTCGCCATACATACTTGGATGAGCATGTGACATAAAAATTATCTTGAGTCTTAAGGGTATAATAGGTAAAACATTGTTACAAGACCATTGTAAATCCCTTCCTATCATTGAAAAAAGCTCTCTGACTCACCCTCTGCCTGTGTTTATAGTCGTTAAATTCAGGTTTCAAAGTGTACATTTGTCGGGCCGTCACTCTGTATCAAAACATTGTACAGCTGTACTACAATTCAAGCTCAATGGTTGAAAATAGGTTCTAATTGCCACAGCCAATGGTGTGGAGGCTTATTCTGATTGTTCATGTAGCTGCCGAAATTGCACTCCAGACAAGCTATCACTGAAACTACTCCATATACTATTGCCTATTATCCAAGCAAAGACTACAGATTTAGTTATAAAACAATACTAGTTTGTAATCTTAGCAAACCAGCTATAGTTAGCTTGACGAATTTACAAATATCCACTTGCGATAAATTATAGGCAATACAAACATAGTAGGGATTGCACAAGTGTTGCGGTTCAGGTGGATATTTGTAAATTCAGGAAGCTAACTAGTAATAGCTTGCTTGTTGTTACTGATAGCGAACTGGTATTGTTTTCTAACTAGATAAGCAATAGTATACAGAGTTTCAGGGATTGCTTGACTGGAGTGTAATTTGGGTAGCTACGTGTTCCATTTATCTCTTTACGTGTGCAATCATCCGTGTTTAAACCTTTATTTCTCTCAAACTGAAAGTTATAGTTGCATCATTTGTGGTAGACTATCATATCGTAGTTATATAGCCAGCTAGTCACGTAGCCAAATAACTTGTTTGCTCACAATATAGTTGGTTAGCTAAGTGAAAACTTCAAAAAGACAAAAAATATAAAGTCTTGTGTAGCACACAAAAGTCAGGATTTCATAAAGTCACCTGTTTGGTGAACATTTTCTTACTGGAACACCACGAAAAGACAGTAGACTCTGTTAAGTTTTTCACCATCAGCTTTCCAAAACAGTGCACGAGAAAACACTGAACTGTACAATAACTGTGGCAAGCATAAACAGTGTTGTGGTTTCTGGTTGTTTGTTGTTGCAATTCCTCTCTTGGCCATTAGGAGTCGGAAATGACCTATTGCCTTTAAATCAATTTCTGTCCCAGTGTTCTGTGTGAGGTAAAGCCGGAGAAAATTCCCTGTGACATCTAGTAGCGGGCTTTAGACACCCAAAAATGGTTACATTTGAAAAAGAGCCTGGGTGTTGATAAAATGGTAAAATGTTCCACACCTAGACATAAACCAGAGAGGTGCATTTGAAAAACTGATACTTTTGTGATGATGTGAAGGAAGGAAAAAGTGCCCTAATCACAGACATCTGAACCAGTTTCTATGCATTATTTAAATTGATGATTAAACCAGTCAAATTCACAAGTAAAAGTATTGATACACACTCCATAGCTCTCTTGACTCATGCTGTATGCATTATAATGAAGTTAGCAAGCTGAAATATTTTGTATACAAAAAAGGGTTGTTTTTTCCTTCATAGCCTGACATCTGCACTCATCCAATTCCAGTATGTCCAGACAAATATAAATTATTGATATGTACATATAATGCAATAAAAACATAAATATAAAATTCTTGAAAAGTTGCAAAACCCTTCTCTAGAGGAATGCATATTACATGCATTGTTAACACTCACATGGCTTCTACTGGATGAAAAGAAAAAAAAATAACCCGCAGAAGTCAAATGTGATGGTATTTTATCAGTATCAGAGTAGAAAATCTATTAATACCAGTCAGGTTATAATGACACCACCTTCCTCCCTCCCTCCCTGTATCCCCCACCTCTTACTTCCTCCCTCTCCCCCAACTGAGCTGCGGGTCCCATTGAGAGAAAGGCCATAAAGATTCCAAGCCGCAGTAAAAGCACATTATGCCCTTTACATCAGGGAGGAGCCTGCAGGCCTGAGATGAAAAGGATTCCAACGGATCCTCATTAAGGGCTGCCGCACGCACCCCGGGCCCTGCCCCGTTTGGGAGGGTCCCTGCCTCCCGCCTGGGAAGAACCCCTTTGGAGGAGCAGAAAGCCCCATTTACAACCTGCGAGGAAGCACTGGCAGGCATGTGAGAACTCGACATCCCCCCTTCCCTTCAGCCACGTTACAGGGAGGGGACGCAATAAAAACATGGCGGCGGAACCCATTTCCCTTGGTTTTGGGGGGAAATACCTGCAACCTTTAACTGCACCTTTCATTTTAATTTCTCAGCACATTCATGCTTAATAATCTTAAAAATACTTCTTATGTGCCGTACCCTGCTGCTGAACTGGGATATGATCACAGCGAGTAAATGTCCCTTTGTACACTGTGGGATAGCCAATATCCCAAATGACAGAGCCCCGAATGTCCGGTAAGGACAAGGCCTGTAGCCAAAGATAGGCCTGATTCGAGGCAAGCAGCCTATGGAAAGGCTGGCGACAGGTGACCCGTGTCACTCCAAAAACAAACACGCAAAAAAGGGGTCAGGGGAGAAAGCGCTCACAAAGACCAAAACGTATAAAACAAACAGAGTGTCAAAAGAGCAGGAGGGAGAGAGGGATGAGGAGTAGGGAGAAAGAAAGAAAGGGTGAAACAGACACGCTGGGAGGGGTGGGGGCCTGCCGGCGCTCTCTTGGGAATGTTTATAGTATGTGAGGCTGGAGAGGTCCAACAAAGCCACGGGATGAGGGGGGGCACACACCAGGCCTATACGTGGCGCTCGATCTTCTCCATGCAGTTTATACGCCGACGGTCCTAGATGGACCTAGATGGATCACAACTGTTTCAGATTTCACGGGAAGTCGCTACAAACAATTCTCCTGTTATAAGGAGCAACTATCAACCAACCAACACATAACACAGCCTACTGACAATTACTATTAGTTATTATTTCTGTTGTTGTTGATGTTATGAAGGTTATCATCAATAAATATATGAATATATTCATATTTATTAATACACTTAGATATTATTATTCTGATTATTAACCTTAATAACAAAATTATGTTATGATCTATTCATATATTTATATTTACTATATAACTTTTGTGACCTTGCATTATGATGGCTGAGAGACATTCGAAGGAGTGACATTATCGGCACAATAAGTCACTCCTACCTTGGAAAAACCAAACCGCTATATTCATGTTCGGCTGATTCATTGCATCAGAGATGCGTAACCCCAACCTTCAGCCTGTGAACGCAGCACAACAGTGACATTATCTCATAGTAAGTCACTCCTTTTGATGTATTATGGCATATTTACTATCTTTAAACAAAAATCTTATTGTTATTGTCGTCGATGTTGTTATTGGACAGTGGCCGTGCAGACTGTGGCCAGGTATCTGCCACATAGGCCGTGGTCCAGGGCTGGAGGCCTTTACAGGCAGGGATTCCCCGCCTCATCACACGCTAGCATGCTACAGGAGGTGCATCCATACACGCAGCGGCTGCATAGCTCAGCTACGGAAACTGCAGAGTTAAAAAAAGGTAGTTGCTTGGTGCTGGTCTGCTTTCTCCAAATCAGATAAGAGGATGGCACATCAAGAGGAAGGGCCTAATGCCAATGGGCATTCCAACCCCCCTTTTCCACCTTTTAAATTACACTAGGTTCAAATAGGGCCGTCCAGTTAATATCATCTGTCCAAGAAAACCACAGATGTCTACCACACAGTTGTCCAACAGACATTTGAAGAATAGTACATTTGAGAGGCTTGATGCGATTACAAGCAAATTGGCAGTACAGCCTAACATTTCAGATATGCAAATCATAAATTATAGTCAGGAAAACCACAAAACATCAAACAAACAGCATCTATGAGCCACTCCATATCACCGACAATGTTAAATGTAGGCTAAGTGGCTTGAATTAGGAGTGTGTGTGTGCAGCGGGGAGTGCAAATCCCTCATGACTGTGCAGAGCTCTGTAGTTTTATTTTACATTTTGTGTTTCTGGGGGGGAAGAGGGTGAGGTCAGCTGAGATGGTACTGGTCTGGTTCTGTAAGTGAAAACACATTCATCCCAAACCAAACAAAGTGAGTAAAGAGAAACAACCAAGCAGAAAAAGCAACCCCAGAAGAAAAAAAAATCCTCATCAATATCACTGGCTTTACCATCCCTAAAGGAAATGGAATGTATACATGGAAAGTACCATGATACATGTATTTCAGAACACTATATGTACTTTTATATCAAAAAGCAGCAATAATGTGTAAATGTTTCATATATTTGCAAGTCTTGCAATGTCTTTTCCGATATTTCTTTACTTCGATATATAGCCTTACGCCTTCAGGAGCCTGTAAGTCGAGTAGGCCAACAGCCAAGATTAAATCCTTACAAAAACACCTGCATGTTACAAGAATGTTTCGTTAATTGGTTAACGGAATCAAAGTACTAATTCAGTCCTTGGCCAAGAGGCTATGACAAAATGGCCCATTACAGAACAGGCCCAATATCTTTCCTTGGCTTGGATTTTAAAACTGTATGTACAGCTTTCATTGTCTACCGCAATTAAGTACATTTGTCCGTGGATTTAGAGCACGGCTGTGTTGCCTGACCGAAGGTGGCGGAGATGTCATCCGGGCGAGTGGCGCCCAACGTTTCTCTGCGGCGGAAGGAATAATGCGCTCCTTGTGTTTGGGTGAGGAACGCGCACTGGAACCGTGATCGTCCCCTCCATATCTGGGGGATAAAGCAAACGACTGTAATCTCGGCCGGCGAGATCCGCGATCCGCGATCCCTCCCCCGTTAAAAAGTGCGTTTGGGCAGCACCTCCTGGGGGGGGGCGGGGGGCATGTGGGATGGTCCTTTAACTACCCATGGCCTTGTGGGACTGATTACGGGGGCCAGGGCTGCTGTGGAACCGCAACACCAGGAATCTGTCTCCCACACAAGCTGCCCGTCCGTTTGGAGCCGCTTCAGAGGCAGAGAGCCGGAAAACTCACCCAGCAAAGAGCCCTGTGATGTGGGAGACCAATTAACCCCTCTCACTTAATCATCCACTCTGCATGTTAGACGAGAGCTGATGAAGAACCGTATTCATCCCCCGGCTGGCCTCAACCTTCTCCCAACCCCCCACATATAAGGATATACTATTTTTTATAGCATTGTAAGGTGTATCATTTTTTGTGCAGTGTCACAATATCTTGATTGTTTATTTTTATTTAAATATAGTTTCAGTAGGCCTATATTCTATTGCTGTAATGTCGCAGGATCCTGTTTCTTTTAACACTCTGATGGCTGGATTGCACAGTTCCGGAATTTACTCAGCGTGAGGCCACTCGAAAGAGAGGGGGGTCGAGTGGCCGGGGTCAAACGAGCAGCCCGTCTAGACCAGCAAGGAGGAGCGTGGCCTCCCAAAATTCCCCAGCATGGCACCAAAAGGTGGAGGTCAGCACAGAGCAGTGGGACAAAAGCATTCTGTTTGCACGGGCCCGCCCAATAAACATGCCTTTGGAGCCCAGGGCAAACAGGGCCTCCGCAAATCACGGGAGGCTGGGGAGCACCCAACAGCATCTCAATAAAAACACCACAGCTTCTGAAAACTCACACAAACCACCCTTCAAAAGAGCCAACTGAAAACAGTGAGCAACATATTCTGTAACTGTCTCTAACTAACCCAAGCTCAGTCCCTCCAAAATCTGGTGCAGGGCACTTTGAGGAGATACAAAAAGATAGAAGTTAAATAGTGTTTGGACAATTTTGTTCCTACACTCCGTTCAGGACAGGCTGACTTTCTCAGCTCAAGGTCTTGGTCCCCTGTGCTGAGTGGGCAGCCCCCCCTCCCCTCAAGCCAAAGATGCAGACTGTAGGGAAATTCTTTTCCCACAGGAATAAAACCCCATCTGGTAATTGTGCAGTAATCACAGGCAGGAATACAGAACAACCGTCCCTCTGACCTCGTACCTCAAAGGGAAATAAAAGCAAACTCTTCATTCACAAGAGCTGCTCCCACCATCAGTTGAATAAACTAATTTTGTATCATAGGACGCTTCCCTCTGCAATCTTAATCTGATTTTTTAAAAGTTAATTGCGGTAAACAATTAAAATAGCCATTTTTATTACATTTATTACAGAAGGTAGTCTAACCTCTATGGATGTTTCACTGCTAGTCATTCAGTATTTGGGCAGTGTCATGGAAAAATGGCGCACAACTAGGAATGTGAACAAATTGTTGATTATCAGTCACCAGCACGCGTGATGGTTTTTCAAAACTCTTAACAGCAGTCTATGTGGAGTAAACTGTGGATTATTTTTCATTGCTTTGACACAAAATGAAACTGAAATATAGACAATCCCCCCCCAAAAAAATGGAAAAACAGTAAGACCCGAGTCTTAGCAGACAATTCTACATTTGCATATGTCTAAAATGAAAGTTTTACAGTCATTTCTAGAGTCTAGGAAACATGAAGTCACGATGAAGCAGCTGCATACCATCCCCTTTGACTTGAGCGTGTAAAGGAACTGAGATATCAATATGTTGATGTAAGACGTCTATACGTCTTACCTTATCATTGGACAAAGAGCAATCATATGGGACAATGTGGCATTTCACCACGCCCGGGTCCTCACAGAATGGTTTGTAGCTCATCCAAGGATGATGTCACTTTTCCTCCCACGTTACTCACCATTCATCTGCCCCATACAGGAATTATTTTCCTCATGGAGATGGGAGGTATATGACCACTGTCCACATAACCAGATCAGTCTCCTGAATGCAATGAATGCTGCATTCCAGGACATATCTGTGGGAGATTGCCAGGGATTGACCAGGCATTCAAAGAGGTTTTTTTCCCAAGTGTATGGCAAGAGAGGATATAAGGCGTAATATAGATGAGAACTTGTGGCCCAATCCACAGGAGCTGGTTGACTAGCATTGATGTACATATTTAGCAATGAGTACATATACTATATATACAGTATGTGAGTATTTTTTCCTAAAATGGTATTGTAATTGCGGTTTCATTTTGTGTTTCCATTTTGGAATTAGAGTACTACTGCATATGCAAATAATTTGATAAAAATATAGTATATTGAGGAATATTGCTGCGTTATGGATTCATTCCTATAAAATATAATTTATTACATTGCACACAAAGTACCGTTCTTATTTTGTATTGGAATCTTAGGTTTATGTATAAAAATAAAATAATCATAAATAAATAAAAATGATGCATCTTCAAATGCCACCTCTTGTTAAGTGTTTTAGGTCATTGAGTGAGAAAATGATCTTGTTGGGTGACCTTTAGCCAGTGATATGGAAGAATGAATTGTGTTTTGGTAGTCTTAGTGCATTTCGTGATAATCAATTGTAATAAATAAATAAATACATAAATAAAATAGATTTTTTTAAATTATTTTTTTAGAAAACATCACCAAATGTTACTGAGCCAACTGCTCAAAATGGTTGATAAGGTGCCAGGCGCAGCTTGCCGTCATTCACTTTAAAGTAATTTGTCCTGTAATCCAACCAAATCCCATGTTGATTTTCTCTGCAGTCGATTCGGAAGGGCACAGTGCTTCTTTTGACTGCAGTCGCCACTGAAGCCGACATGTCAGTCGAGTACACAGCAGTCTCAGCTGGAGCAGGTAGACTGCACGGCACCCCATGGACCAGAGGAGTCCTTCATGCACAATGAGAAGCATATAATACAACCAACAGCCATGGGAGCTACAGCCAAATATGTGCTGCTGTACAGGACCATGAGCCACGCTCTGGACCATGAGCTAGTGACACAGTCAGGATTCCGACCCAGACCACAGGGCTCCTCAAACTGCCACCCAGGGCTCGATCTTCATAGTCTACGTGCATAGTCTAAAGCACACCAAAGTCTATTTGGTCAGATGCACTTGTTAGTTTCACAACAGACAGTCAAGGCAAAGTAAGGCGCAGGGTTCTAAAGGGTGGACTTAGCGGCTTAATTAATTGATAGGTGTGTCTTTGGCGTAACATGCATGTATTTGTTTTGTTTTTTTATTATTTACTTTTTTTAAAGGATTATTTTTCTTCATTAGACTCTTAGTTGTCTTTTGAATCTTTTTTTCAGTTATGAAGTAACATGTGAAATCACTAGCTGAAAGTATGAAAACATTTCTGTAATTTAATTGAAAATGGGGAGAATTAAGAATAAATTGTGAATTTTCTATAAACCCCTTTTTTAAATCCTATCCAAATGGAAAAAAACGGCATGCACAGTGAATCCCCAGACTGCATTTAAAAACCATTGCAATGCATTAAGAGATTTAAATGCCCAAATCAAGCAATATTCGCTGGACAAAGCTTTCAATCAAATAAACCACTCCGGCTGCTTGCCAGTCAATAGATGAGCAGCAGCCTTGGCAGTAGTTTGGTTCATTAATTGGTCATCATAGTGAATGGCCGTTCACTATCACACCTTCTAAAGCCCTGTAATGTGCTGCCATTTATGAGCAAGACATCCATCACTTTTGGCAATGTTATGCAATGCACAACACGCCACAATGGATATCCAGGTTATCTGAGGGCTGTATTGTACTGTTGCACTTGACTTATGCAAACATCTTAAGTGCATGTTCAGTAGACTACAACAACAAAACTCCTCTCTATTAACCTACAGTGCATGTATATATGAGTTTTTCATAGAATGACAATTCACACACTATATAGGCTAGGTGTCATCCGACACATCTTGAATGAATAGCCATTGTCCCAAAATTGGCCATTGGACAGTTTTATTAGACTGTGATTGTCTAATCCAGGTCAATATTATGACCATCTATTATAACTTTCATTATGATTTTGTATTTTTGTATATTATTTTTGATAGAAATACACAATAATAATCTTTCACATTGTAATCTTTGTATTTCATAGCATGTATACTGGCGTCCCTGCCCATGTAACATGTTTTTGAATGTTGCACAGTAGCCAATGTAGGCGCATTCATATTATGCCATTAAAATAGCAACAAACCTGGACATGGCACAAGAGACCACGTTTTAGTTGGCCATAACCACAAACACTTTAAAAACAGAATTATGCAGACAATTACCATGACCACAACTAATTTAAAGACGGGCTATTGCAGGATTTCTTGCTCCTGTGTTTCTACACAAAAAGTCCACACCCTCAACGCCGCCTCTCCGTTGCAGACGACTGTGTGCCGTGATAGCTATGAGCTGAAAACCTGATATGAATCTGATATGATTCATGAAACATAAGCTTTAGTAGTCACACAGGCTATTTAGCTAGCTATTTAACTGATGTTACTTATGTTTGTATTTATATAAAATATAAAATGTTTATATTAAAGCTAGTGGTGATGCTCAGTCTGTTCTCTAGCCTGCCTGCACAATTACAGTGTTGTGAAAAAGTGTTTGCCCCCTTCCTGATATTTTTTTATTATTTTTTTTGCATGTTTGTCACACCTGAATGTTTCAGATCATCAAACAAATTTAAATGTTAGTCAGAGACAACACAAGTAAACACAAAATGCAGTTTTTAAATGAAGGTTTTTATTATTTTATTATTAAAAAATCCAAACCTACATGGCCCTGTGTGAAAAAGTGATTGCCCCCTAAACCTAATAACTGGTTGGGCCACCCTTAGCAGCAACAACTGCAATCAAGTGTTTGTGATAACTTGCAATGAGTCTTTTACAGCGCTGTGGAGGAATTTTGGCCCACTCATCTTTGCAGAATTGTTGTAATTCAGCCACATTGGAGGGTTTTCGAGCATGAACCGCCTTTTTAAGGTCATGCCACAGCATCTCAATAGGATTCAGGTCAGGACTTTGACTAGGCCACTCCAAAGTCTTCATTTTGGACTTGCTTGTGTTTTGGATCATTGTCCTGCTGCAGAACCCAAGTTAATTTCCGCTTGAGGTCACAAACAGATGGCCGGACATTCTCCTTCAGGATTTTTTGGTAGACAGCAGAATTCATGGTTCCATTTATCACAGCAAGTCTTCCAGGTCCTGAAGCAGCAAAACAGCCCCAGACCATCACACTACCACCACCATATTTTACTGTTGGTATGATGTTCTTTTTCTGAAATGCGGTGTTACTTTTACGCCAGATGTAATGGGACACACATCTTCCAAAAAGTTCAACTTTTGTCTCGTCAGACCACAGAGTATTTTCCCAAAAGTCTTGGGGATCATCAAGATGTTTTCTGGCAAAATTGAGAGGAGCCTTAATGTTCTTTTTGCTCAGCAGTGGCTTTCGTCTTGGAACTCTGCCATGCAGGCCATTTTTGTCTCTTTCTTATGGTGGAGTCATGAAAACTGACCTTAACTGAGGCAAGTGAGGCCTGCAGTTCTTTGGATGTTGTTGTGGGGTCTTTTGTGACCTCTTGGATGAGTCGTCGCTGCGCTCTTGGGGTAATTTTGGTCAGCCGGCCACCCCTGGGAAGGTTCACCACTGTTCCATGTTTTCGCCATTTGTGGATAATGGCTCTCACTGTGGTTCACTGGAGTCCCAAAGCTTTAGAAATGGCTTTATAACCTTTTCCAGACTGATAGATCTCAATTACTTTCTTTCTCATTGGTTCCTGAATTTCTTTAGATCTCGGCATGATGTCCAGATTTTGAGGATCATTTGGTCTACTTCACTTTGGTAGGCAGGTCCTATTTAAGTGATTTCTTGATTGAGAACAGGTGTGGGAGTAATCAAGCCTGGGTGTGGCTAGAGAAATTGAAGGTTTCACTTTTTCACACTGGGCCATGTAGGTTTTTCATTTAAAAACTGCATTTTGTGTTTACTTGTGTTGTCTTTGACTAATATTTAAATTTGTTTGATGATCTGAAACATTTAAGTGTGACAAACATGCAAAAAAAAAAACGGGGGAACGGGGCAAACACTTTTTCACACCACTGTATGTAATAAACTCAGAAAATCGTCAATTCAATTCAATGCTAATCTCTTGCAGACCCAGCACACCACTGCAGTAGCTAACCCTCTCCTCTTGCCCCCCCGCCTCCTTCTACTGAATCATAGAGCATGCTTTTCAGATAGAGCACAGAAAAAGGCTGCCAGTGTATCATAGTAATGACTGAGCATGTTTGTTTTATAATATTTTCATAGTATGCCTTTAAAGACCAGGGGGCAAACTACACTAAGGGAGCTTAACATACCCAGGGTTTCTTTGGGTAACCAGGGTTCACAAACCCAACTTCGGGCATAAGTGGCGTTGTATACAAAAGCCTTGAGCAGTGAAGCATGGGCCATAGGCTATGAGCAAAAAACTGATATTAACAAACATAATGGAAGGATACTAAGAACAGAATATACACTTATTCTGCTGTCTCTAAGGAACAGTTCACCCAAAAAATAAATGTTACTCATTCGTTCACTTACCTCAACAAATCTTTGAATGCAACATGCACAGTCAACTTTACAACCAGTTTACAAATTGCAACCATGCCATTTGTAGGTTACCATCTCCGTGCAAGAATTTAAAACTGAGTGAATATCACTGCTCAGCCAGTGGTAAGACAGTGAAATACATGGGGCTGCTCCTCATCTCTGAGCTAGGGCAGGTGTGAAGGCATCCAGGCGGGCGGGGTGGGTGACTGACAGCATCTTCACAAGCTGGCGCAGCTGCGCGAGGGCTAGCGGGGTTAGCGTCAGAGCGGGTCATGACCCCTCCCATATTCTTCAAAAGATAAAAGTTCCACAAACCTCAGAAATCTCAACTATTTTCCAATGAAAAAAAAAAAGCTTTGCCTCACTCAAAAATATTCTAAAACCTTATTTCTATTAGTCTCAACACTCCCCAAACAGTACCCCATAGCAGGAAAGGGCAGAGATGAGGCATTACGAAACCAAAGGAAATTCTCATCCAAAGTGACTTGCACATTTCCAGTTCATCCGTTCATACAGTACAGCTTAACTACCTTCCATTAAGGGCACAATGACAGTGCCCCAACTGGATATTAAACCTGAAACCTCTGAGCAATAAGTCCAGTTCCCAAACCATGCACTAAGCAACCACCATAATTCCCAATGAAAGAAGAGGGAGCAGTAAACGAAAGTCCAAGTCACCGCTGCTGACCCACAGATAAGAGCTGATATGGGCCACAGCAACAAGGAAGAGAGCAAAGCGGAGAAGGCCAGGGACCCATCCCTGTGGACATGGCCACTCCAGGTCACAGAAATAAAAGCAAATTCTGTCAGTCCCAGAGGAGGCCAGGGAATTAAGAAGCACTGAGTTTGGGGACGAGACGAGGAAATCGAGTCATTTAAAGGCACATGAAAAGGGCTCTGAGCAAGGCTAACAACTAACATTTGTTATATTGCCTTTAAATATAATCCAATCGACTTACAGTTGATTAGACTAAGCAGGGGACAATCCTCCCTGCAGGCCTTGCTTAAGGGCCCAACAACTGTGCACATCTTATCATGGCTACACCGGGGCTTGAACAACCAACCTTCCAGATCCCAGTCATGTACCACAGCTACTAGGCTACAGGCTGCCTTATCCTACAGTCATGGTATTATGTTTCTGTCAAGAAGGGGAGCAGAGCAGATAGCAAAGACATTTCCGGTGATCCGAATGCTGACTTGAATGCCTGCCTTGAAAAACCATGCCATGCATCAAGCTGGCATTGATACACTCACTGAGCTATTTAGGCTACAAGGCCAAAGGCAGAAGAAGTCTATTATTCTCTCTGACATCTTTATTTTTTATGCTACCAAATTATGGGAAGGAGCATCAGGTCTGTTTTCAATGGTACCTCAGAACAAACAAAAGATGCACAAGAGGAAACGTGCCACAATGGTGATATTTCTGAAACAAGAAAATTAATATAAGGCGCTGGTTTAAGAGCAGCGTTTTTCTCACAGGCAATCCAATCAGTGATCATTTTCACATGACAATAAGCAAAACTATATTTATGGGCTTGGCTACTGCTTTTCATAATAAAGATAAGTAAGAATGTGAGAAACTATGGGACAGATTGTTGATGGCAAATTGATTCTTCTTTATCAGAGTTACAGCTAAGAGATACTTAAATGCCTCCCCAACAGCAGAATAGGTCTGAGATCACAGCATTAGTACATTACATTAGGCCAATGAGGAAAAGACCAGGCTAACCCATGGTAGGACACTATTAACCTACCACCATATGACAGCACTAAAATATGCTGTGTGGCTGTTTGGAACATCTCCTGTGCCACAGCATCTCACATACCTAAAGCTTCACTAATTCACTGAACCGCTGTAGAAGGTGACTTCAACCAGATCTCACAGCTATTTCAGGCCTTCTATTAATAACGGTGTCTTTTCCCCAAAGAGTTATTTCCTGGACAATGTTTCATTGGCCTTCTTTATTTTAGATGAAAGTAAGCGGTTGGTTGGCATTCTCATCCCCCCTTTGTGAGAGGATTTGTCTAGACAGGAATGAGAAATCGACACCCTACCTAGCTACCATCCACCCCATCAACCTAGCTTTAGCCTTCAATCTTCATCATCATTAGTTCACCCAAATTAAGAGGCAATCGCGCCTACAGCTTTACAGGTTGAGAAAAGCCCAGGTTGAGAGCAAGAAGACTTTCTTTCAGCTTGAAAGAAATCACGAGCTTAGGCAACAATTTTGCCATGCATCACATCCTCCAAGCATTGGTACACCTGCCATACAGAGCTTTTCATTGGAAAAATGCAATAAACACTCCCAGGAACTGTAGAACTCCCTGACCTCTCTCATCACTTAAAAACATGACAATAATTACCTGAAAGAACTTATCGAATCTATGTGCGGTTTGGGCATGGCAATGTTTTCATTGTTTACAGATTAAGTGAGAAACTTGTGAAGTCACACTCCATTGAAAGGATTTGGGAGTGTCGTAACAGGTGTTACATTTTAAGCTTTTCAGAGATGAATGTCTAAATGTTTGTTTGTTACCCACACCATCCACATATTGGCAATTTAAGAGAAGATACTTCCTGTGGTATAACTGGTACACATTACTTTGGCATTGCTCAGTGTTAATAATATGGATGAATATTCCCATGCAATATTAATATGGTCGCTGAACAAAATAAACAACAAGAAAGTATTTCATGCAAGATAGCAATTTAGAATACAATTACTTCAGTCCGTCATCAAAAAAATAAATAAATCCAAAACTGTATTAATACTACAATCGCATGCTGATTACAATAGAGAATGAACTGAATAACATACATAATATTATTTATATATTTATATTAACGTGCTAAATATATGCGCTTAATGGCACAAGACACAAGCAATGTTAAAAATTAAACGCATTACCCTAATATTATTTCTTATTCGGAATGGTAAAATACATAGGGACGAACAAATTACGTTGGCCTACTCCTGCTGCCTGACGTAATGACTCAAAAACAGCAAAGTCTTCGTATACCGAGTCTGTAACTTAAAAAATAGTTAAACAGCTTTAGAAAATAGCGTCGCTATTCAATTGTTAACGCGGTTATTAAACATGTAAAAACATCGAACGACGCTGAGCCTACAATCGGACTCCATGCGCGTTCGATTGCAAAGGCTAATATTACACACAGCATAAAAAGACCCCTTGTGTAGGCTACGGACTGCAGGAGGCGTGTCTCCGCTAACGCTGCGTGACAGAATGTAAAACAATTATTTCCCAGAAGTAGGCGCACCAAGACGATTTTAAGAATATCATTTTTAAAAGAACTTCCAATACATTTTTTATGCGATTGCCACTGTATAAATTATTGGTTATTTACATTAAAACAATAATGTATCTTTACCACGTCGCTAGTTGTTCTGTACAACCGCGCATTTGTAACATTTCTTAAACCGAAGAATAAAGCCCAAATTAACAAACATAATGATGACAGAGACCTTACGAGAATTGCCTACTGACGGCACGGCAAGGCAAGGCAAGGCAAGAAACCTTCCAACACTACAGACGTGGGAAAAGCTAACAAGCTAGCAGCTTCCCATTTGTCTGGCGCATTCTGTTACGGTGTTTTTATTCCCGTTTCGATCAATATAAAAATGCCACCGTCTTGCGATAAGCAAGCTAAACAATATAAGCATGTAAATATAAACTAACTGAATATTTTAGTGAATATTTGAACAAGGTGGTTCTGACGGAAGATGTTAGGTGGAAAACACCAGGACAGCTCAATGTGTACTATAGTTTGGGGAATAACGCAGCCCGTGAAAATACCAAGCGATCGGAATAAACTGTGGACAACTACCCAGCTTTTTAGAACAGTGACTTATGGCCCTCTTTAATCGGTCCAAGCTACCAGTCGAGAAAGTAACATTTAAACTTTTCACGGAGACGGGGTGGTTATCGTAACAAACAAAATCGGGTTAACTTACCAATTATTGTTGAAAATCGCAGCAGGTTTCAATACTTTTCTTCGGTACTAGGCCGCCATGTTCCGTGCACATCCGCGCATGTCCAGCAGCAACCAACTTGAATTTCATGTAGGTATTTTTTCCATTACTCGGGGAGATACTGCCAGCCTACAGTAGTTTATTTCCCTGACTGCTCAGATATTACGTCAGTTAATTACGATTATTGTTTTCCAAACACAGGCTTATGAATGCATATTTACAGATAACTTGTAATTGTATTTTGTTATGTCATTTTAAATTATTAAACTATACAGCCTAACGTTGACCATTATAGATAAATTAACAATATACGCAAGTAATAAATAGCGTGTTTTGTCATTAATTTAACATATATTTAATTAATTAACCCACATTTCGTGGGTTATGAAAACAAACATTGTGTGTGATGGTCTATCTCATGTGGTCAACTAAAAAAATGCATACACTTATGAAGAGATGTTTTTGATGAACAGCTTAGCATTTCAAATGTAGGCCTATATTAGGCTATTATTTCGCTGCCTTTTCAAAGTCTACTCCCTCACAAAAATATTGATAATTATTGGCACCCTTAATAAAAATGAAGAAAAAAGGCTGCATATAATGAACCACAGAGATACTAATCGAAACACATGAGGTAAATACATATATACTGTAAATACAATACATTTACTCTCATGTTTAAACCATAGGTCTCACAATTATTGGCACCCCTAAGAATTCTTGGAAATAAAATCAAGTGAAAATTGCAATATAATTTTACTTCATTTAGTTAATCCTTTCCACTCTGCCCCCCTAGTGGGCAATTTCTACCTATTTTGTACTAGTCCTTTACAAGTGTCAATATCTCAAAAACAATTTACTGCAGACGTGTTTTAAGACTTAAATCAAAGAAGAGGCTTGTACCATTCCGAAATTTGAGACAGAATTATTTTATGTCAGAGCACGTATATACAGTGTACAGAAAATATACATTCAAATACCAAAAAAATACGAAATGACTTATGTTTTTATAGTTTAGCCCTGAATATGTCAATCTCTAAGTCAAGGACAAACCCAGAGCTACTTCATATTTGTGCACAAACATGTCTGTCATGTCAACTTGTGAACAAAATGTAATAAAGATATTGACAAGCATAAAAATTCCACATGAGTTTTACCAAACCTGCACCCAGATATCCTCAAGTGTTACCAAATCTCTCCAAATACAAAAACATCTGCATATATTTTTGTCCAGACACATGAATGATCAGAAAAGCATATTTTTCTATTAAAACAGATTTGTTGATTCAAAATACAAAGAGAATTGACGTGTGTTTTACTCACATATTCATACATAATATATGAGATCTATGTTTTTATAACGCATGCCCAAAGTGTCCAAAAAGCTCTCCAAAAAGGATTACTCACCCTAATGCTTTCAAACCAACCTGCATCACATTTAAAATTGAACTATTTCAAAATGAAGTTAACCAGAGCCCTGTTAGCCTGTACAATTACAGGTTTATCTATAGGAAGTCCAACGCAGCGATATTCCTAAACTGTCTGTCGGCTGAATATGACACATTATACCTTGTTAGAAAGGGTAGGAAACCTTGTACAAGAAACATGCCATTTTTCACATTAGTTTGGTACTGAAATGATCTAGCAATGCATTTATGCAACAACAAGAAACAGTTCAAGATGACATTCGCTTAAGTATAGTCCCAGCAAATAAAATGTTTTCTCAAAAATGGCTGAACAGATTACAAAGTAAACTTCAACGTTAGTCAGAAAACAGTCATAACCAGGTGGGATATTTGCTTCCATAAATATGTCTGTATTGAATAATTAGCAAAACTTCTTCCAAACTGGATATATGTCGGCCAGACGTGCAATAAAAGTGAGCTAAGAAAAAAAAAGAACTATATTCATGCGAGTTCTGAATTGTATATTTTTGTTCTTATATTGGAACCATTGGCAGCTCCTGAACTCAACATCAAGGAGATATCCTCTTGAACTAATTATTGGTCTTGACCTATTTTCAATCATTTCCCTTGATTAACAATGTGATTAACTCCCAAAGTGTTGGTACTATCAGGTGTAGTCACTTCACTCAATTAGATAAAACAGAAATAAGACTCTTCATTTGCGCATATTTCAATCAATATTATTCAAAATTGTTGATGCATGTAGCTACTCTTTGTTCACATGTAGCTACTCTACTCTATCCGCACTCATGGAATATTCATGGAAAAGATCTATTTATCAAAAAGCTCAGGTTAGATAGCCTTTATTGCAATGCCGTAGATTTCTCTGCGTATTTTGTAAATACAACATCGGCCCTATTAATTCAATCACATTCACAATCGACTGCTTGGGACAGGATAAGTTTAATTGGGAAGTAAGCAGGTTTATTTTTTCATGCTCAGGTTGACATTACTGTGGAATTGCCCATATGCCTTTTATTGTCCGAGTCTGTGGCAAGGTGAGGGTTGTAATTTGTGAGTGTGGCAGGTTTTATTTCCCTGCTTTGCAAATAGGAGCATCTAAGCTACTGTTCTCTCTAGCGGAGAGTCTTGGCATCACAATTTTGTGGTTTTATTACGTTGCAGCTCATATTATTATAGAAATACAAATGCAACAATAATTTGTGATGTTAGCAACTCAAGCACAAGGGGGCAACGTTTATAGGTTTAATCTACGTCTAAAGGAACTGCATTATGTCATTCCATCACTTCCTGTTTCCCTATAAAAATTAGATAATAAGCATGCAAAATCCCTTTGTCATCCATCAGCATGGGAAAAGCCAAAGCACTGTCAATTCATGGTGGTAAAAGAGTAATGCATACAAGGAGAAGTGCCAACTTAGGATACATCAAAACACACACATAAATGGTTAAATGAAAACAACATCCATGTACTGTAATGGCCATCTCCATCTCCTGTCTTAAATCTGACAAAAACCAGTGGTCTGTACCGAAGAGGGGGGCCCATAAGCACAAATGCATTGAATGTCAATGATTCTGAAAAGTTCTGCTTGGAGGAATGGTCAAAGATCCCTCAAAATGTGTTCTTGATCTGGATTGCAAATTATAGTAAAGTATTAGTTTTTTTAGGGAAATACATTTGAAAAATATAAGACTTAGGTTGATTCTGTTGAATCGTTAAGAAAGCACACTACTTCACACATGTAGCGAAATAAAGTTTATGTTAATCACTATTCTTTTTTACAGTATTTTTGTGCATATGTAGGGTGCCAATAATTCTGGAGTCCACTAGGCCAGATATTGTCAAGTGCTTTACCTTTCTTTATACATAAAGCAAAAAGGAGAATGAAATTCAGAGTGCATGATGATTCACCTGTTATAAACGGCTTACTGCCAGGAAGTGGGCAACACAGCTGATGAAATTATGAAATTGCCAGGAAATGGTTTTAACGTTCTTATAAAATAAATGCAGCTTCCCTCCAACCAATTACTTTTGTATTTTTCTGTTAAGTAATTTCATTTTAATAATTTAAATAAGGCTATATTTTTTACATTTACATTTGGCACTTTCTCATAGGCTATATTATTATAATTTTTAGATGTATTGCATTTCAATTTCAGGCTGTTCAAGAAAAACTGATTTTAATAACACATTTACAAGACATACATAGCCTACTTTCTTGTATATACTGTACTTTCTGTTGTTGAGGATAATAAATACTTTTGACCTGGTGATATATGTTATACTTCTGAATTCCTTTTGTTAATCACTTCACCTTGAATAAGTATTTTAGCACCCCTTCATTATCTAAACTCATGATAAGTGAAGATTTGACACGTCATTTTGATGACTTTTTGAGTTTGGGTTTTACATGAATAAAAGACTCACCAAAGCCATACACATTTTTAGGGGTATTATAAGCACAAGACTAAGTCAAAGTAATTAAAAACAAGAAAATCAACTTCAGGAAATAATCCTCATTCTGAAAACAAAAATGTCAAAAATCAATCAATCAATCAGTCCATTAACCAAATCAAGATTCCAAACATAGTGTACTGAAAACAATGGAAAACAACCCCACCCCCATGCATTGCCACCACTTCCGATTTCATTGTATGGGGGACCTTAATTTAGCACAGTGGTTCTCAAGTTTGGTCGTAAGAACCCCCTGTGTATGCTGAGGGGTTTTTTCCAACCACAGTTTCAATCCCAGACTTTTAACAACCTGTTATTTTTCTTATTATAAAAAGAAAAATCATGTTTAGATGGGATTATTTACCTTCTTAAAGCCACATTATGTCAAAAAAGAGCTATGCCATGTATGTCATGAAGAATAAATATTCACAATAGTCCAAACAACTACAAAAATAAAGGTAGAAATGTTTAAAGTGATCTAATGAAAGACTGAGGTGAGTCAATAAGCTCCTCTTTGGTGAATGTGTGGACACCTAGTCTGTAAAACTAATCATTAGTTAGATAATGAAGAATTCAAAGACAAAGCAAATGATCACCGTGCCAAAACTGCATTGTGTTAAGTTTAAGGAAACAATTACGGTTAAGGTAAATGGCTGGCATACACAAAGTCGGTGGTTCTAATCCCGGTGTAGCCACAATAAGATCCGCACAGCCGTTGGCCCCTTGTGCAAGGCCCTTAACCCTGCATTGCTCCAGGGGAGGATTGTCTCCTGCTTAGTCTAATCAACTGAACGTCGCTCTGGATAAGAGCATCTGTCAAATGCCAATAATGTAATGTAATGCAGTCTTTAATTTCATTAATTAATTCATTATCGTAACCCGCTTATCCTGAGTAGGGAGGGGCTGCAGGGGGGCTGGAGCCTATCCCGGCATACATTGGGCGAAAGGCAGGAATACACCCTGGGCAGGTCGCCAGTCCATCGCAGAGTCTTTAATTTGATAAAAACAATTGGATTTTTTACAATATAGCATGGTAAGCACAATGTGAACTTTGGACTTTTAGGGCGTTTTCATACCTATGAACTGGAAAAACTTAACTTTTCCTCATCCAATAATGCACAGTGCAGGTAGCTACGGCAGCCAGTTTAACTCAAAACGCACAATGCTTCCTGTAATTGGATCGGCACCAGGGTGGATAATGTTTTCACCATAAATGATCCGATCCAGAATTTGTTTGTAACCGGACCGAGAACACCATTTCAATAAGGTCTCAGTATGGTTCTTTTGGTTCACACCAGGGTTTGATAGCTGTATTTACACCTGCCCAAAAGAACCACACCGGGGGGGAAACACACAACGGTTCGATTCAAACTGATTAAACAAGGCAGGTGTGAAAGCGCCCTTATTCTTCATGGAATTCTTTTTAGCTTTGTGTGACAGAAATGTGGTTTAAGAGGGTAAATAATCCCTCTAAACATGAAAAGCACCTAATTAAGAAAAATAACAGCTTAAAATTTGGGTTGGGATTGCAAATGTGGTTGGAACAAGACGCAGCAGACAAGCTCCAAATCAAAAGAGAATGACCGGCAAGTTATGTGTTGATGTCATCGTTGCCCTAGTTACGGAGACTCAGTCACACGATTTTAAAAAATGCCTGCAAGTCTGCCCGTGGAGCACAAGTGGCTATCCAGGTACAGGTCTGAATGGGAGACAGATAAGTTAAAGTTTTAAAATAATTGGCTTGATCATTCCCCTGCCTGCTCTCCATTCCATCAGCAAACAGAGGCAGCAGGGATAATCCAAGACAATGTCGGTATCACAGGCAAAAGTTCATAAATAAGAAGGCAGTCCAACCAGGCAACTGTACAAAAGGAAATCCAGAAATTGTAGCAGGACAAAATCTAATTTTCAATAAATAAGTCTCTGATAAGGGAGAGGTCCTGTATATGGTATTCAGGTACCCATCAGTTTTCCTCAGGGCCGTACCCTTTGCACTCAACTAGGAACTGCCGACCCCTACCCCGGGGGCGAACCTTGAGCAGATGTCACATGGTATACACCAGGTTGCTGTCACTGAGCCGGGGGGGAGTTGGGGGTCTGGCAGGGAGGGAGTGGGGATGATGAAGGGTTTTACGTGGGATGTGAGAAACAGGATGGATGCGGTTTAGGGGAGGTGGGAGTATCAGTACCGTAGACAAAGGGAACCCAATCGCAGTAATCCAAAAGGTCGAGAGTTAATTTGAGTCTTTATTTCATTAAGGAGAGTCAAAAAGGCAAGGGTCAATAGCCAGCAAACAGGTTCAGGAGGCATCAGGCAGTTTGTAATATAAAGTCCAACCAATGGGTCAGAATTCCAGCAAACAGGTGTATCAGGGATAATCCAAAACATAATCGTGGTCATAGGCGAAGGGTCGTTAACAAACAAATGGTTGGCATTTATATAGCGCCTTTCAGAAATGTGGTTTAAGAGGGTAAATAATCCCTCTAAACATGAAAAGCACCTAATTAAGAAAAATAACAGCTTAAAATTTGGGTTGGGATTGCAAATGTGGTTGGAACAAGACGCAGCAGACAAGCTCCAAATCAAAAGAGAATGACCGGCAAGTTATGTGTTGATGTCATCGTTGCCCTAGTTACGGAGACTCAGTCACACGATTTTAAAAAATGCCTGCAAGTCTGCCCGTGGAGCACAAGTGGCTATCCAGGTACAGGTCTGAATGGGAGACAGATAAGTTAAAGTTTTAAAATAATTGGCTTGATCATTCCCCTGCCTGCTCTCCATTCCATCAGCAAACAGAGGCAGCAGGGATAATCCAAGACAATGTCGGTATCACAGGCAAAAGTTCATAAATAAGAAGGCAGTCCAACCAGGCAACTGTACAAAAGGAAATCCAGAAATTGTAGCAGGACAAAATCTAATTTTCAATAAATAAGTCTCTGATAAGGGAGAGGTCCTGTATATGGTATTCAGGTACCCATCAGTTTTCCTCAGGGCCGTACCCTTTGCACTCAACTAGGAACTGCCGACCCCTACCCCGGGGGCGAACCTTGAGCAGATGTCACATGGTATACACCAGGTTGCTGTCACTGAGCCGGGGGGGAGTTGGGGGTCTGGCAGGGAGGGAGTGGGGATGATGAAGGGTTTTACGTGGGATGTGAGAAACAGGATGGATGCGGTTTAGGGGAGGTGGGAGTATCAGTACCGTAGACAAAGGGAACCCAATCGCAGTAATCCAAAAGGTCGAGAGTTAATTTGAGTCTTTATTTCATTAAGGAGAGTCAAAAAGGCAAGGGTCAATAGCCAGCAAACAGGTTCAGGAGGCATCAGGCAGTTTGTAATATAAAGTCCAACCAATGGGTCAGAATTCCAGCAAACAGGTGTATCAGGGATAATCCAAAACATAATCGTGGTCATAGGCGAAGGGTCGTTAACAAACAAATGGTTGGCATTTATATAGCGCCTTTATCCAAAGCGCTGTACAATTGATGCTTCTCATTCACTCATTCATACACACACTCACGCACCAATGGCAATTGGCTGCCATGCAAGGCGCCAACCAGCTCGTCAGGAGCATTTAGGGGTTAGGTGTCTTGCTCAGGGACACTTCAACACAGCCCGGGTGGGGGATCGCACCGGCAACCCTCCGACTGCCTTACTGCCTGAGCCATGTCGCCCCTAAGCAGACAAAAACAGAATCCAGAAACAAAAGTACAAAAACGGGTCGATACACTTTGAGTCAAAAATAAACAGAAGAATCTAAACACAGGAATTGTCATCGCCGGCCTCAGGAACGAACCTTCAGGATGTGGTGGCCGGTGTAGGCTTTCGATGACACTGGGGCTGGAGGGGGTTTGACAGGGGGGCTACATGGGGACGTGACTACAGGTTTCACCCATGATATGTGGAACACTGGATGGATGTGCCGTAGGGGAGGTGGGAGGGGGTGAGGACACAGGTGATGGTGAAGGGGCCACCTCCCTCTCCTCCTCTGGGGAAGACAGGTAGCCCAGGCAACAGGAAAAAGGAGATAATCCAGTGGAGGATACGGGCAACGAGTTATATGAGTACTCGATCCATGGGAGGCTATCCACCCAGGTGGCTGGACACCACCAGGCAACAGAGCGTATTTTCCAGTTCTTGATTGAGACGCTCCATATGCCCGTTGGTCTGTGGGTAAAAGCTGGAAGAGAGTTGGGCCTTGGCAACGATGAGCGTGCTGAAGGCCTTCTAGAATTGGCTGGAGAACTGAAGGCCTTGGTCCAAGGTGACCTCCAGGGGAAGGCCGTTCGGCGGAAAACGTGGAGGACTAAAAGTTCCACCGTCTCCTTAGATGACGGGAGCTTAGGTAAAGCGACAAAGTGCCCATACTTAGAAAACCGGTCTACCACTGTCATTACATCAGGCATCCCCTTGGATGAGACAGGTCCTCCTGGTGGTTGCCTGAGATCTGCAGCCAAACTGGGGAGGTGATCATGTTGACTGCAGCCAGGGGGGCGCCAGTGATGGCGTTGATGAGGAGGACCATGGTGGTGAGGTGCGTGGATCCCAACTGCATGGATTCAGGTTCAGGAAATAGTGGTCCTTGGGAGACCTGGCCTCGGGGATGAGGGCTCTGAGGTGGCGGAAGAGGATCAGGTTCCTGGGGTCACCTGGAGGGTGATGACATAAGCCGCCTTGGAGCGTTAGGATGCCTAGGATGCCTAGCCTAGGATGTATTAATATTACGAAATGTATATTACATTTGTTTGTGAACATTAAAATGATGTGGAGCTAAACAACATCCTTGTGTCTGACCACTCTATTGTTAGAAAATATTTCATTTAAATAAAGCTAATTTTTCTTATTTCGTTGTTGAGTTTGTGTTCTCTGTAGACTAACAGGAAGTGACTGGATAAGTAACATGCATCAGAGCTGGTGAGAATATGATTTTGGACAAAGCAACAATGTGTATTATCATTTTCATTCATTAATATGATTAAAATGATGAATTTCAGTTAATTTGTTATAGATCCATCACCACAAATTATTGAACAGGCTTACAGGTCAGAGCATTATTTATTGTAATAAATCTCTAAAAGATAATACACATTCTTTCTTTGTCCAAAATCACATTCTCACCAGCATGTGTTACTTATCCAGTCACTTCATGTTATTCTTCTTCTCCAATTGAAACAAGCCTGTAAAATGGTATTATGCTGGTGTACCATGGCAGGGATTGCTCTACACCTTGTAGTTTGTTCTGCAGAACACTTTAATGGCCTTAAATATGGTCAAGATATTTGTTTTTATTCTTGATCCATAAACATCGAATTGTCTTACATTACGTCATATATTGTTATCATATGATATACTACGTAATTCTGTTTAGTCATAATTGGTGCAAATCTTCAATGCACTGTCAGGCAGTATAGCGTGGAATAAGGAATAGAATGCTCAGAGTCCCAGAGCATTCTATTCCTTATTCCATGCCACATTTTTGCCACACTGTCTGTTTTTGCACACAGCGCACCAAAGAAAGAGCCTCAAAATTATGCCCTTTGTGTTAATTCAGAGAAAGATACCCAGGGTTTGCATTATGCACTTTTGTTTGTTTGCTTTGAGCATTTGTCTACTGAATAGCCTTAACTTTTGCTAGTGAGCTCAGAGAAGCCTATTTATTTGTCATTGCTAATGTCATCCTGTACATTAGCGTATCAGTAGCCTATTAATTTATATCTTAGTAGACTAGTAAAATGTTTCTTGCGTGTGAAGCCAGGAGATATGGTGGCAACCCACAGACAACCCTTGGACCCCCTTGGCCACCCCAGTAAAAAAATCCTAGAACCGCCCCTGCAGACAGGAGACTCTAAACGCAGAAGTCGGGGATGAAACAGGTTGTAACAAAAAACGTTGGAAAGTATGGATTTGACACACAACAATCTGGCGGGGAACTGAACAAACAAAGGGGTTTGAATAACACAGGTAATCAGGTGTGGGGAAAAAAATCAGGAAGTGAAACACAGGTGAAACGAATTAATGGAGTGAACGAACTGACATGTGTGCAGGGGTAACAAAACATGGAAACGATAACGACATAGACAAAATACAATACATAGAAAAACACAAAACCTAACAGGGAGGTTGACTCGAATGGCTGAGGGGCTAATGACTCTGGTGATGGTGTGGGTAGGGGTGGGTAGGAGTTGGCCGACAGCAGTGCCGTGTTGCCCCCATCCACAGGAGTGGAGGCCCACTCTACTAGAGGGGTGGCAGCCTCTTGGGTACTGTTCAGAAGTGCTTCCTTGGAGGAAGTTTGTGGAGCAGCTGGCTGGGCTTCCTCACTGGCATTCGGCAGGTTCTGTCACCTGAACGTTGCATTGTCTGTGTTCTGTAAATGGCAGATCCCCATGATTAGTCCTCATCTGACCTTTTTTGTGCATGTCAGGGCAGCCATGGCTAAGGTTTGATATTTTACCCTTCATTTGGGGGAAAAATCCCCAGAACAGTTTTTGTTTTAGCCCAGCACTGATTCTATTTCTTTTTTTTTTAAAGATATTTTTAGGCCTTTTTCAGCTATATTGGACAGTATATAGACAGGAAGAATGGGGGCAAGAGAGAGGGAAAGACATGCGACAAATTGTCAGACGGTCGGATTCGAACCGTTGACGTCGCGGCTCACAATGAGCATGCGGTCAGTGCTCTGCAGGCTGCGCCATCGAGACACCCCAACTGATTCTATTTCTAAAGTCTTAATTGTTTAGTTACTTTATTTAATTGTTTATTAATTTTTTATTTAACGCTTTTGTGTTAAATGTGATATTATTGCTTTCATTTTTAATGTGGCCATTTCCCACTGCTTCTGACAATCATGCCTTGTGCAACATTTAAAAATATTGCAGCAGGTCCATGGTAGTAATCAAACTGAATTTAACATGTGAGTGTCGCAGGTAAATATCGCTGTCAATCATCATCTGTGATTAATTAATTGAAATTACATTATCAACTTAGATTATTGAGGTGGTGCAAGTGGGATAATTGTTTGAGAAGGGGCTTGAGAAAGAGGCTATAGTGACTGCTATCTGGTGGAGGACTGAAGTACAATGCAAGAAAACAAGGGCAGACAAGCTGGTGGCCCTAGTTATGAGGCATGCGTATAGTATAATGTGTAAAAGTGTAAAAATAAGTGATAAGATAACGGAGTCAGCTGGATAAATTCACATAGTAATTTACTAGGTGAACATATCCAGTAAATCAGTGAAATACCCTCCAGTAATAAACTTGATGAGTATTAATGTCAAATTAACCCTAACAGTAATTGTAATACAAAAATGTTGACACTTTGATTTTTTGTCTTATTGTCTGAAGGTTTGACAGCTATATGGGAAAGTGCCGCCTGAATAATCCAGAAAGAAGAAATCTGAGATAAAATATTTTTACAGTTACAAACGGTAAAGCTACCTAAACACCTTTGTATGCAAAGTTTGTTGACTTTTGAGAATATAGCATTATGTATAACTGCTCCCAAAGGTCCTTTTCTTTAGCACAGACACCCACGCATCGACTGATGTTCACGTCTGAAGTTTTATTGTTTTCTTTCGTCGGCAAACACCGTGAAAAACGTGTGCGCCTTGTGACCAAACTCAAGGAGTAGTTACATTCACTTTCACACCCTCTCTTCTTTGCTCTTCGTTTCTCTTGCTTTTCATTTACAAAACAACCTTCCTTGTGCGGCTCCCAACAGTTCAAACATCTCTGCCGTTCTCGAATGTTTCGACCAATCCCCAGTACTCTCAATTAACGCAACTGACTCACGTGACCACAGTATGCTGTCTATGCAAAGGAACTTACACATTTGAACAGTAGGTGTCGCTACTACACAAGATCACAAGAAACCAAACCTTATATTTTCCAAACATTACAAACAAAATGATTGCACAACACCAATCACAATAATCATTAAATTCTCTCCATATTACTCTGCACTTTAAATAACCAGAAAGTCAGGGGACAGCTACACTGCCACCAAAATTACAAAGATTTATGTGAACAGAATGATTAAATCTTGTAATTTTACCATAAGCTGTCAATTAACCTTAACATAAACATCTAGACATCCATCTTTTGGTACTATTTTAATGATAGTTTAGGAACTATTCTCCACTAGAACCACTAGTTTTTGAACTGGACGCTCAAGAAAGGATGGTTGCGTCAGGCGTTCACCTTTCTTTCCTAGGTTACTTTGCCCTACTTGGATTTTAACTTTTCTCACTAGACCATCATCATCTTCGCTTGTCTCAACGACTCTGGATAGTTTCCACTCATTTCTAGGAACATTGTCCTCCTTGACAACTACTACATCCCCTACTTCTACATTTCTTCTGGGTGTATGCCACCGTTGTCTGAGGCTCACATTGGCCAGGTATTCTTTACGCCATCTGTATCTTGTGGGTTTTTGGCAGTTTATCAGATTTGTGACTAAGCCATTTCAGCTCTTCCTCAAAGGCTTCTCTTTGTGCTGCCTTGATGAGCGCAAGAGCGGCTAGTCTTCTTTCCTCTACACTAATAGGCCCTGACCGGTCTTTATGTGCCAGTCTTTGAATCCGAGCGGTAACGTTGAGGGCTGTATTCCAATCTGAGAATCTTGACAACCTTTCAAGGAAGCTGTCTGTTTCAGAGGCTTCTGTTTTCAGGACTTTTACCTCTGGGTCCCCTACAAGAAGCTCTGGGGATTTTTGGTTCGTGACAATCTCTCGTTCCCATAAGAACTTAGGTCCTATGAGCCAATTTGAATCCATGAGCTCTGCCACCGTGAGACCCCTAGATGCATGGTCTGCAGGATTTTGACTTGTTTCGACGTAGAACCATTGACTTGGATCTGTTGTCTCTCTGATTCTCTGGACACGGTTAGCGACAAACACATGAAAGCGCCGGGCTTCGTTCTTGATATACCCGAGCACTACCTGTGAATCTGTCCAGAAAAACTCCCGATCTATTTTCAGTTCGAGCTCTTCTCTAAGAGTGTTGCTTACCGCAGCAGAGACTGTAGCTGCAGTGAGCTCGAGGCGTGGTATGGTGACAACATTTATGGGTGCCACTCTGGCCTTGCCCATGACCAGTGCACAATGCACTTGTTCATCAGCAACAATCCTGATGTATGAGCATTGCCCATAACCGTTATTGCTAGCATCTGAGAAATGATGCAGCTCAATGTTTTGGATTGTGCCAAGGTTCTTAGGAATGAAGCATCTTGGTATTTGGATTTTATGTAGATTCTCCAAGTCATGGAGCCATGTTTCCCATTTTGGCTGTAGTTCAGGAGGGAGAGGATCATCCCAACTAACTCCCCGCTTGCACATCTCTTGAAGCAGTCTTTTCCCATTCAAGATGTAGGGAGAGAGAAATCCTAATGGGTCATACACGCTGGCGACTGTTGATAGGATTCCTCGTCGTGTGGCTGCCTTTTCATTAAGGATAACATTGAATGAGAACGCATCTGTCTCTATGTTCCACTTTACCCCCAGTACACTCTGCATTGGAAGCTCGTTGTAGTTCAGATCTACATCCTTCACAACGCTGGCACATTCACTCTCTGGAATCGCATCCAAGACTTCTCTGCTGCTCCAGAATTGCTCTGTCAGGTATTGCACTCTCCGCCACCTTTTCCTGGCATACAAATCTTCTCTAACAAACTTTCCAGGAGGCGGAAGAGGCACAGAGGTCTTCATTGTGAGTAAATGGTTAGGTGTTAAAGGTTCAACACTCTTGGGGTCACTGATTGTGTTTGTGGTGAGCGGACGATTATTCACGATCGACATAGCCTCGTAAAAGAATGTTCTCAATGAGGTGTCATCTAGTCTTCCAGTAGCTTGTGCCAGGACAGAGCTCATCACGCTCCTTACTGTCCGTATTTGGCGCTCCCAAACACCTCCCATGTGGCTTGCGTCAGGAACATTCATAAGGAAGTCACATTGTTTTCTTGCAAGATAGGTAGAGATCCTCTCTTTGTCTAGTTCCCTAAGACCTTTCTCTAGCTCATTCCTTGCCCCAACGAAATTCGTCCCTTGGTCAGATCGGATCTGTCTTACCGCTCCTCTGATTGCTATGAAGCATCTCAAAGCATTTAAAAATGCGTCAGTTGTGAGATCCTCCAACATTTCTATGTGGATGGCTCTAGAGCTTAAACATGTGAATAACAGACCATATCGCTTGTATTCTTTCCGACCCTGTTTTGTGTAGAAGGGACCGAAGCAGTCAATTCCGGTGTATGAGAATGGGGGTGAGGGCTCTACTCGGTCTGCCATACGTTGTTCTTCGATCGGTCTACGCACCTTTCTACAAGTGACACAAGATTTGATATGCTTGGCCACTACCTTGCTGGCACCTACTATCCAATATCCGCTGGCCCTGAGTTCGTTCAACGTTTGCCCTCGGCCTTGGTGCTGAGTTTTCTTGTGACAGTGATCAAGTATGAGTTGTGTGACGATAGCTTCCTTAGGAAGGATCACTGGATGTTTCAACTCAAGTGATGCGGAAGATCTTCTCAACCGCCCTCCAACCCTGAGCATACCATTTTCAAGGATGGGATCAAGTTGGTGTATCTTGTGGGTTTTTGGCAGTTTATCAGATTTGTGACTAAGCCATTTCAGCTCTTCCTCAAAGGCTTCTCTTTGTGCTGCCTTGATGAGCGCAAGAGCGGCTAGTCTTCTTTCCTCTACACTAATAGGCCCTGACCGGTCTTTATGTGCCAGTCTTTGAATCCGAGCGGTAACGTTGAGGGCTGTATTCCAATCTGAGAATCTTGACAACCTTTCAAGGAAGCTGTCTGTTTCAGAGGCTTCTGTTTTCAGGACTTTTACCTCTGGGTCCCCTACAAGAAGCTCTGGGGATTTTTGGTTCGTGACAATCTCTCGTTCCCATAAGAACTTAGGTCCTATGAGCCAATTTGAATCCATGAGCTCTGCCACCGTGAGACCCCTAGATGCATGGTCTGCAGGATTTTGACTTGTTTCGACGTAGAACCATTGACTTGGATCTGTTGTCTCTCTGATTCTCTGGACACGGTTAGCGACAAACACATGAAAGCGCCGGGCTTCGTTCTTGATATACCCGAGCACTACCTGTGAATCTGTCCAGAAAAACTCCCGATCTATTTTCAGTTCGAGCTCTTCTCTAAGAGTGTTGCTTACCGCAGCAGAGACTGTAGCTGCAGTGAGCTCGAGGCGTGGTATGGTGACAACATTTATGGGTGCCACTCTGGCCTTGCCCATGACCAGTGCACAATGCACTTGTTCATCAGCAACAATCCTGATGTATGAGCATTGCCCATAACCGTTATTGCTAGCATCTGAGAAATGATGCAGCTCAATGTTTTGGATTGTGCCAAGGTTCTTAGGAATGAAGCATCTTGGTATTTGGATTTTATGTAGATTCTCCAAGTCATGGAGCCATGTTTCCCATTTTGGCTGTAGTTCAGGAGGGAGAGGATCATCCCAACTAACTCCCCGCTTGCACATCTCTTGAAGCAGTCTTTTCCCATTCAAGATGTAGGGAGAGAGAAATCCTAATGGGTCATACACGCTGGCGACTGTTGATAGGATTCCTCGTCGTGTGGCTGCCTTTTCATTAAGGATAACATTGAATGAGAACGCATCTGTCTCTATGTTCCACTTTACCCCCAGTACACTCTGCATTGGAAGCTCGTTGTAGTTCAGATCTACATCCTTCACAACGCTGGCACATTCACTCTCTGGAATCGCATCCAAGACTTCTCTGCTGTTGGACACAAATTTGTGCAAGCGTAGCTTTCCCTTCGCACACATTTCTTGTGCTTCTTTGACTAGCTGCTTGGCTTTCTCAACTGTTTCTACGCTGATAAGCCCATCATCCACATAGAAATTCTTTCGAATGAAGCTCGCTGCCAGTGGGTAGTCCTTTTCATATTTACTGGCCAGATATTTCATGCCATAGTTGGCACATCCTGGAGAGGATGCGGCTCCAAAGATGTGCACTCGCATGCAATATTCCTTGGGCTCTATTTCTGTGTTCCCATTTTCCCACCACAGGAACCTCATGAAATCCCTATCTTCTGGGCTAACATGGAAGCGGTGAAACATCTTTTCCACATCGCAAATGATTGCAATTTGGTGCTCACGAAATCTACACAGCACCCCAGTCAGAGCATTAGTTAAGTCAGGTCCTGTGAGTAGGTGATCATTTAGAGAGGTGTCAAGGTATCTGGCGGAGCAGTCAAATACGACTCTGATTTTTTCTGGCTTCCTAGGATGGTACACCCCGTGGTGTGGAATGTACCATGTATTGCCCTCTTTCGGTGAGATCTTTACTTCTTCTGCATCACCATCTTTGAAGACACTGTTGATGAATTTCACATAGTCCTCTTTGTACTTGGGACTTTTCTCTAGTTTTCTTTTGAGGTGTTTCAATCGGGCTATAGCGAGCTGCTTGTTGTTCGGAAGCTGTGGACGCTCTCTGAAGGGCAGGGGCATTTCCAGATGTCCTTCCTCATTGTGTTGAACTTTCCCATTCAGTAGCTGTAGAAACTGAATATCTTGGGATATGTTCCTTTCTCTTGGGTTTGTGTCCAGAAAATCTGTTTCCAATGCCTTAATCACAGAGGCAGGTGTAATAGGCGGAAGCTCTTTCACAGAGACGCGATGGCAAAACCCTGTGACGTGCTTTGAACTAGTACGAGGTGTTTTGGATCCCACTATACTCCAGCCTAAATCAGTCTTGACTGCGTATGGATCATACTCTTCCCCTGATATCACCTGTTTTGGTTTCAGGGCCCTTGCGCAATCATAGCCAATTAGGAGTCCTACAGGACAGTTCAATAGATCTGGCATCTCTTCTGTTATCCTGCGAAGGTGGCTCCACTCTTTCGCTGTTTCACAAGTGGGAATGCTATTTTGATCCAGTGGGATGTATTCTCGAGTGTACACTGGTGGTAACTCAATGCACTCTTGTGAAAGGTACCCTCTCACTTTTAGTCCCACCACTCTTTGACAGTTGACTATTGAACCCCTGTCAGTCATTGTTGACAACTTCAATTTTACAGGTTCTGTGTCTGCTTGCATTTTTCTACACACTTCTTGGTCAATAAATGTATTACTGCTCTGTGTGTCCAGTAATGCATACACCAAGGTTTCTGGGCTGTTTTTTGTTGCACAAGAGAGCCACACCGGAACAATCATTGAAGTACGATCACTATTGTCCACTCTCACGCTGAGAGTGGAAGCTCTTTCCTCAGTTGGTGGTGCTGCTGCTCTTTCTTCTTTATGACGTTCTTCATGAAGCGGAGAGGGATGGCTCCGCTTGCAAATATTGCAAGTGGCTCTGTTTCGACAGTTTTTAGAGATATGGCCGACTCTGAGGCAACCAAAGCACATGTTGTTGTTAAAGACAAATTGTTTCTTTTCCTCCAGAGGCATTGCTGCAAATTTTTCACATTTATATATGAAGTGATCTTGTTGACAACAGATACATTCTATTTGCCTTTTATTTTGAGTGGCCAGAGGACTGGTTTTGGAACCCTTGTCACGTTCTGATGCACTTGAGTTCTTTGTAGTGGGTTTTGTTTTTTGAGACACCATGGTTGATGTCACCAGGGCGCTGGCTTTGAGGCGCTTCTGTTCCCTCCCAAGTTTTTCATCTGAATATTTTAGTGCATGAAGGGAGGAAATCGGATTGCATGCAACACGTGCCTCCTCTGCCACAAAGTCTGAGAATTCCTCGAAACCTGGATATGGCTTCCCTTCATCCAGTGCTTTAGTGACATACCGGTTCCATCTGGTTGTTGCCCAGTCAGGAAGTTTCTGTAGTAGCTTTTGATTTTCTTCACAATCATCTAAAATCTTTAGACCTTGTACATGGGGCATTGCATTCTTGCAGGAGATGAGGAAATCACTAAACTCCCTTAGTTTAATAGATTCTCTTGGACCAATTTTTGGCCAGCTACTCAGCTTTCCCCGGAATGCTCTTTGGACTACGAAAGAGTGGCAATATCGTTTGTTCAGGGCATCCCAAGCCTGTGTGTACGCTTCCTCATCACTTCTATAAAATGTTCCTTCTAACACACAAAGTGCTTCCCCACCTATGTATTTTTTCAAATAGAACAGTCTATGCGCTGGGTTTGTACAGCTTGTTTCGATTAAAGCTTTGAAACAGGTGCTCCATTCAGTGTATTTAAGTGGGTCGCCAGTGAACATGAATGGCTCTGGTGCTGGAAGTCTAGTCATTGCCAGGGATTCTTTTAATGCTTCAACCAGTGAGGTGTCATTTGCCTTTGGCTCTGGTTTGCTTCCAAAGCAAGGAGGGACTGGAGCACTTTGGGGAACTTGGGCGCATGGAGTGCTGCTATGCTGCTTCGGAAGCTGACTTGGAGGCAAAGTGATTTTTACTTCAGTATTTCCTATTTCAGCATTCCATTTTGATTCCTCTTCAACATACACCTTGTATTCAGCCTCTATGGCTTCAAGGTCCCTTTGATCTTCCAGCATTTTTAACCTCTCTTGCTGGGCTAGCACCTCCTTCTTCTGGGTGGAGATTTCTCTTTCCCTGTTTAATTCAGCACGTTTTGATGCCAAACGTGCTGCTACTTCTGTCTTCTTTACTGACACATAGCTTCCTTGCTGACTACTCTGCCCAGCTCTTGACACAGTTGATCCATAAACTGACCTAGCATCTTCTCTTTGGAGTAACTGGCGGAGCTCCTCTTTAGCAGCCACTGCATCAAACTCCTTGCTACCAGCTTCTGTGTAACGCCTTTTCAGAAGTGCAGTTATTTCAGTAGTAACTGAGGTGCAGCTATCCATTTTCCTTCTTATATCTTGGGATGGGACAGTCAGTGCACGCAAAGACTCATATACTTGTTTTAGTTCTGACTCATAATTTTCTACAGCTATGATCATTTCACTTAACTCAGTTTTAGCGTGTTCTTCTTTAAGTTTAGATCTTATTAACTGAACCTCTGCTTTGAAGTTTACATATGTCAGCATAAACTTTCTTTCCTTTTTTGTTATCTCTTCCTTTTTGAACTCCAGCAATTTGTTGGGCGTCTCACCCTTTCTGATCGCCTCACCTCTTGTTCAACCTGAGATGATGACTTCTGGAGCCCTACTCTTTGTACTTCAAGATCTGCATAAATTTCACCTATGCGGTCTTCTATTTTTTGTTTTTCTGTTTCTTCCATTTCAGTTTCTAATTTCTCCTCCAATTGTGCCTTCTCAACTTCTAGAGACAGAATTATTTGCTCTAGTGTACCAGTTTCTGATGCAGGCCTATTTTGGTACTTTTTTTTTTTTTTTTTGCTTAACTACTTTGAAACAATACTATTGAAATATTAATGATGAAAAGCAAACAGGGAAATACACACTATCAATTATTAAACAGGCTACACACATTCGATCAACTTACAAAATTATCAAAATGCAATTTTCATTTTCTGCAAGAAATATTATTATATCAACTAAGAAAGAACACTATTTCCAGACTTAGAAGATACAGTCTGACCTGGTATCCCAAAGGTGACTTATTGCTATGTTATTGTCCAAAGGAGTCACAACGTTGCCACCTTGTGGCTGTCCTTGGCAGCTGCAGCACCGTCGTCTTATTGCACTTTGGTTCCACCTCCGCGCTGGATTTGGGCGATCGCGTCAAAGAATGGTGGGATATGCAGGCAGATCTTCCACGTGGAGTACGATGATGGAGTCTTTGAAGGAACGCACGCAGGCCTTGCTCTATCTTTGCAGGAACGCTGGCGAATCTCGTCACTCCGATGGCTACGTTTTTCACTATAACTGCTCCCAAAGGTCCTTTTCTTTAGCACAGACACCCACGCATCGACTGATGTTCACGTCTGAAGTTTTATTGTTTTCTTTCGTCGGCAAACACCGTGAAAAACGTGTGCGCCTTTGACCAAACTCAAGGAGTAGTTACATTCACTTTCACACCCTCTCTTCTTTGCTCTTCGTTTCTCTTGCTTTTCATTTACAAAACAACCTTCCTTGTGCGGCTCCCAACAGTTCAAACATCTCTGCCGTTCTCGAATGTTTCGACCAATCCCCAGTACTCTCAATTAACGCAACTGACTCACGTGACCACAGTATGCTGTCTATGCAAAGGAACTTACACATTTGAACAGTAGGTGTCGCTACTACACAAGATCACAAGAAACCAAACCTTATATTTTCCAAACATTACAAACAAAATGATTGCACAACACCAATCACAATAATCATTAAATTCTCTCCATATTACTCTGCACTTTAAATAACCAGAAAGTCAGGGGACAGCTACATTATGTGCATTTCATGTTTACAGTTTAATCCCACCAAATTAGAAAATGAGAAAGATCATACAGGATGAAGAGCTGTCAAACACTGAATGGGGTCAAATAGACCACAAACTTAATATGAAGGTTAAGTCATTATTCAGACTTTTTTGCACCAAGCTGGAATAGATATCCTTATTGAGCTAATTAGGCTTTGAGGCCGAAGGCAGGAAAAGTCTATTATTCCTTCTGAGATTTTTATTTCACTGCTGTTTTCCCTTTACACTAAAACTGTGTCACAGGCATCACTGATTTGGATGAAGTGTGGTTTGAATAATGGGAACGGTCAAAGGACTAGGCAAGTAACTGTGCACAAGCATCTGAACCTACTGTATGTGCTGCAACTAAAGGTTTTAATGAAGGACAAAGACACCAAACCAGTGTGAGTTGTTGCATCCATCACCGGTTGTGTTTTTATTTATGTAGTAATGTTAAGGCATCCTGTTTAAGCCTGTTTTTCAGCATACATGACCCTTGACGGTATTAATTTCACTCAAATTTTACACACTCATCAATCAGTGCTCAGATATGTCATAAAGACTTTTTATTGTAAGCAAAGGTAAAGGTTATACCAGGGCTTGGAAACCCTGGTCCTGGAGAGCTGCAGGGTGTGCTGGTTTTTGTTTTCACCTTAAAATCAGCAACTGATTCAGACCCAAGAAACAAGGTGAGGTGAGTTAGTTGTGTAATCGACTGCTTTCATTGATCAATTTAGTATGATTAACAACGAAAGCCAGCACACCCTGTGGCTCTCCAGGACCAGGGTTTCCAACCCTTGGGTCATATCCAGTGTCACTGCCAGTACTTTTTTAGTTCTGAATATATGACTCATGATTAATTCTCATGGAATCCTCTGAAAGCCATTTATCCTTACCTATCACCCATATATCCCTCAGGATCAAGCATGATGGTAGGGGAGAAAATTACCTGGGGGGACTATCATGGGTACAACGCACAGATTTAAAAAAAATGTCCACCTTTGTTTGGAGCCTCCCCAGACAGATGGTACTCTAGATGACCGCCCTAGTCACCTATACCTACAACCAGCCCTGCTCAAGGCTCAGGGTGGGATCAGCCAAATATACTTTCAAATTGGCTTGGTTCAGTGACTATTAGTTATAGCCAACATTTGTCTTTGTTAGTTGTTTTCTTTTTACCTGCAACAGTCATACACATACACATACTGTAACCTAGTAAACCACCACAACAGAACATCCTGCTTATTTGTAAACTAATATGATGAGTATTTGCATGACTAGCATACAAATATTACTCTTGAATTCTTGACAGTTACTAGCATTACCTTTATGCATTTGAGACTTATCATTTGTCTTGCAAATTAATATAGCCAAATACTGTATAGTATTTTCTTTCCCAAAATATCACTATTTCCCAAAATGCTCAGTGCTGCTGCTCCATTTGATTATTACAACTGCTATGATCAACAACAACAACAACAAATATAATAATAATAATAATAATAATAATAATAATAATCATCATCATCATCATCATAATTACAATAATAAATATAGCTGCAAGCTGCAGTTAAGCGGCCAGGCACAGTGAGAATGAGGTGTTGTGATGCTAAATGTGCTCTGAGTACAATTTGGTGAACACTGGACAAAAAGTAAAGAAGGAAAAGCAAAAGCATTTTTGCTGTTGAATTATGGATGCAAGCTTTTGATAATGAAGTCCTTCATCAATTTTCATTGGCTGTTTATTCAGCCTTTTTGTAACATCCAAATTTTGAATAATTGTTTTATTTGGTGTATTGTCTCCTGACACCAAGCTCCTTCAAACTGCAAGTTTGATAAATTACTGTAGTGCATCCTATTGGGTAATTCTCAAAGTTTTGCAAGCTACTACACACTGACCATTAGTACACATGGACCAAATTTCAAGATTATCTCATGTGATGAATGGAAGCCAATAATCATTTATAGGTTATTATCCTGTCCATTTTTTTAAACATATTCTTCATTGAAAATTGCTAATAGCTGCAAGATCGATTATCCTCTTTACTTACCTGAAATAAACAGGTATTTGTCATCAGCAATATTGTAGGTTATTGTTAAAATTACATTGGTTTGAACTGCTTTAAAAGTGAGCTAAATAATTTAATATGGGGCGTTATTTAACATGCGAAAATAAATTTTACCACTAGGAGGCAGCAAACCTTAAATTACCTGCTTCCATTTCCAGTCATTACACTTTGTCTAATTTGACCATGCCAAATTTACCTACCTAGGGGGTATACCACAAAGCAGGATTACTGAGTTAGCTGGATACATTCCAGCTGAAACGAGGAAGAGTTGCTTTTACTTCAGTCCATGCTCCAATTTTGGAAGGGTTCCTGTTTTACTTGCTGAGTTTATCCAGCTAACTCTTTGTGATATAGCCTACTCCAGAGGTCCATCACTCTTCCCATTTCACTTAATTTGCATAGGCTTACTATTTGTTGAGAGCGAGGGAATTATTTAAGTGCATGATCTTGTGCAAAGATCATTATGTCACTTAGCGCAAAGATTGTTATGTCATTTAGCAGGGCAGATACTGACACCAGATTTCATGGATCTGTGCTGTGTTGTTTTGTTTATTCACCTACATTCTATATGCTGTTAGTGATGGTGAAAATATAATAATAAACTTTATTTGTTAATTAGTGTCATACGTAAAATTTATATAATTTTCAAGAGGGTTTCACAAATTTCACAGTAGTATTTATATAATCACACACACACACAAACACACACACACACACACACAAATGTCCTGTGTTCCCAAATGTCCTGTGTGGTTAACTATTCATTTGTACTCCATTATCAGTTGAATATGCAATAAAGAGGCTACCTGTTTGCAATATATTTTTTAATTGGATTTTTATCTGTTGCCAGCTACTTTTTGTAACTGCTACCACATGCAATGTTTCCAATAATACTAATAGTAGTGTAATTTAGTATCATTTGTAATAATCTCTTCAACTTTAGAATTACTAGCATTTTGTATTAAAAAATGCAAGTAATATATACCTTACTCTTTGGCTACACCTCTTTACTCTGTATATGTCACGTTTCTATCACTCTTTGAAAAATAATCAAATGTTTCTTTTGTGCTTTTACATTAATGTGCAGTGACAAATAAATATATTACAAATAAATAAATTAAATACAAATATAAAAAATGTAATATTGCTGCAAGGCAGTGAAATGGATCATACAACATTACATTCCTAATAATCATCTTATCTTAATAAAATTAAAGAAACAAGCTGCACCAGAGATAGTAGCATTAATTTAGCAAAATGATGGGGAAAATTCCATAAGTTTAAATTTGCATGTTGAGTATGTACCTCTACAATAGATGGCAGGAGCCATTTGTATGTTGTCGGCCTACTTCTTGGGGGAGAATTACTAAAAAACTAGAGGACCTCCAAATTACCAATGGTTATTATTTCTTTCCTTACAAGTGACTCTTCAATAGTGACTCATGTACTGCAATTTGCCGTAGCAACACTCTCAGAATACATATTGCGATAATAAAATGGCAGGCTACTTTCTTTTTGATTCTTACCCAATACTGAATGGCTCCTAATGACATGCATGACATGCAGCAACAAATTATTAGTTAGGTTTGTCCAGCACACTGGCACACACGTGCGCTCGCACACGCGCGCTTGGTAACATGTATGTGTACATATTGGCTAGCTGCAACCCATATCATACCCATATCATATTTTCATTAATACCATACACATATGTCATGAATGAACATCGTTATTAGGCCTAACGTTAATCAATTTTAAGACCAATTTTGTCGTTTCAATGTAATTTTGGAGTGTATGACATGTGGGGGTGGGATGGAATGTCACAACTTCTATCGATAGATTCAACCGAACACAAATTAAACCCCGCCTTTTTAGAACCTACTTGGCTTTCTCTTTCATGATTGGTTTCAAGGAAGAAATGCGTATAAATAATTATAATTTTTAATCTATTTTGATTGGGTACAGGTACGCCACTCAAAAAGCTGCAGCTGTTGCTGGTAGCCGTGGTAGGTTGTCAACTGAAGGGTTTGGTTACTGTTGCTGCTGCAATGAAAACATCGGCAGTGGATGATGAGACTGGATCCAGCCCATTAATTACTAAGATTTGAGTAAGTATTCTAACTTGACTCTGTTTTGAATAACTGGAAATGGTTGTTCTTTATGAAATGTTAAAGACGTTTTGACTGAACATGCTTGCTACCTATTTTTTCCTCTTCCTCGACCATGTCGCTAGCTAGCTTGCTAGCTAATCAATTGACATCCTTTCTGCTGTTGTGTAGGAAGCAAGCTAGCGTTACTGTTATGTGACTGACAATTTTTCACGGCGTTCCTCACGAACGTGGTTCTATTGGTAGCCATGTATTAATGCCTCGATGATAATCTGAGATCGATACGGAATTGGGGAATATCTGTGAAAAATGTAAATATATCGTGAGTTTGTGTGATAAGCCGTTTCATGTAGACTACCAGTATGAATCTTGCAGATTAGCTGGCTTTCTGGCCACAGTATTCCATGATGCGGTTGAAGGTGCTTCAGTGCAGACCAGCATTTTACAAAATGGAACATATAGCTGCACTTAGCCTACACACTGGCACGCGTAGCCAGTACAGACAGACGTGTGAATTATTAGCGTCATCGAAAAGATAATTGATTAGATCTCGCATTAATGTAGAAATGGAACAACTTTGTACATTCTCGTATTTAATTAGCTATGACTACGTGGTTGCAGTGTCTGTTTCTGTGCTTTCTATCCAGTTTTACCAATTTTCTCCAATCTAAGAATTATGCATCGCAGTCGCAAATTGCACGATGTATTTAACAAATAGTGTCTGTATTCATTAATTAAAAGACACGAAATAATTATCGTCAAATACGGAGTACAGTACATCATATTTGAATTGACTGTAGCTACGTTTTAAGTGATAGAGGGGAGGAAGGGAAACTGTGGGTGGATTTGTCACTAGTAGCAACAGGGTCTTTGCTGTATGACTGAATAGCCTGCAACATATAAAACGCAGTTTTGAAAACGTGAGCCGATACTGCTTCTACAGCATGCAAACCCTTATTGTGCACCAGCTAGCCCATCGAACTTCCATTTCGTAATTAGCTTCGTCTGGAACACGAGTGACAGGCCAGCGATACCTCAAAAGGGATTTGTGTCGGTAGAATACCGTCGCATAGACCAGGCTAAATCTGGTAGTGAACAGCAACCACCCAAACAGAGTTGTAACTGAAAGTTTTATCTTTGCGCTTTTATACGTAGACTACGAATTTTATTTACGGTCTGTACGACAATTATACATGTAACGTCAGTGAGACAAAATTCAATCCAAGCATCTGTTTCGTATTTATTAGCAATTAAGTATGCAGCTAAGTCAAAATCCGATGGTAGGATTTTAACGGTAATAATGTAAATTGAAGATAGGCCCTCTTTCAGAATCTTACACGAAAGCTGCACTCAGTTCATAGGCTACATGATGACAAAAACACACAGCCTGCGCCTGAAAAACGGTCACTTATAACTCACCTGCCACGGTGACACTACTCAAACCCCAGATGCACTTCAATGCAGATTGTCTTATTAACAAAGCCTAGGAAAAAATCATTTATTCTGTTTTTGGATGACATTTGTTGATTAGCCATTCTAATCTAAACTGTTTTATTTATTTAAATAATGTGTTCGTTTCTATTGTCAAGTAAAAGATTACAGATTTGCCCCATTTCATTAGGCCAGTCTAATGAGACCTTAGTCAGGTTGAACGTTTCTTCAAATAGGCTGTTTTGCATTTCAGCTCTGCTTACTTGAATTTATTCTTTGAGTATAGCCCCTGAAACCGATATAGAGGTGCCATTGAATACAGAACATATGGGTCTTTAGATCACATACCTTTTGCATTTGTTAATGGCATTGTATTCCTACATCCAAAGAGTAAAATTAAAACATGTATAATGTATCCTCTCCTGAAATCAGAGGAATATTATGGAGCGGGTAATTTGGTTCCACTTAACTATGCTTTCAATATTAAGGCCAAAGTGGACTTGCTACTACTGGAAATCTGATATCTTATCTTAATTTACCTTTTTCGGCATTAAGCATTTTGATAAATCTATGAAAGGGTTTGGCTTGTGCATAGCTCTCCTGGAATTCAAGGTTCTGTTTGTGTTTAGTTAAGTCAGTGAAATAAATAGACAGTTTGTGCCTATGACTCATCTTATGCCTGTTCTCAACATACATGTTGTATGATTGAAATGTGATTGGAAAGAATAGCAAGGCTGACTGTGCAATACTAACTTAGCCCATAGGTCAGTTCTCACCTATAGACTGTCAAGAATAATTCAAATTTGGACTTATGAATTTACAATGGCAAATTTAAGTTAAATCCAGAAAAAAGAAACAAAAAGCATTTTGTTGAACCTTATGAAACAATCCAGTATCTGGGTAGACTATTAATTGCAATGTGGTTGGCCCTTATAAGCTGCTACCTGATTCCTATTTGTTTGCTTTAAATCTACTTCCACTTTAGAAAGTCTCAATTCAACTCCCTGTTCATTGTAGTAAAGTAACTGTGCCATTGAAAAAGTAAGCATACCGTACAATAGGCTAAAGATGTTTCAGTGACTGGCAAACTTTCACAGCAGACCTTTGTCTTGTGTCTCAGAATCAGATAAAAGCAAGCACTTAAGTCAAACCTGAACTGTGTGATCCATGCCTCAGACTTTATTATGATAATACCGTCTATTAGCTGGAAGTACATGGGTAAAGCTTTAAAAAAATGGGTTGAAACGCTGATGCCATGAAGAACAGCCAAATGAAGTCCAAGCTGAGCTTCTCCGTTTATAACAAACGTCCAGAGCACATTAATTCCTGCAAGAACGGATTTCAATTTTTAATGTGTTTTTTTCCACTGCGTGTGTGGGTGTTTTTCAGTGTATGTGTCTCAGAGGGAGATGATTCGAAATTGTGCTGTTTTCAGGCATTTTGCCTTTTTTCTGTTCTTGCAACTGTGATGGAAGACATTTACCTGCAGCTTCATGGCGGTGAAGTAAGCTGTTGTTTTTAGGTCTTTGTTATCAACATGAAAAGAAAGAATAAATGGGTACGAAGCCCAGTGTATCAAATCAGTCTTCAACAAGCTCAGTCGTCATGTTACTAGAATTACAGAATGATCTAGCCTAATCAGAACATGTTGAAATGCAGAATCAGTTTTTAACATACAGCCTGTTCTATTGCTTTGTTGTTTTTAACCTGACATTTTGTGCTTCAGAGCAGTGCTGCATGAATGAGGAAAAGCAAGCCTTTCCAGTGTCTGTTGTGACATGTTCTTGTTATTCTTATGGTTTCTCTTGCTTAACAAATCACTGGCAAATCTCTTTTACAAATGTCTGTTATTTCCATGGTCTTTCAGCATGCTGAACTATTCCGAGAAGTGTAGGCTGCCTACTTTATATGATCGGAGCTCCTAGGTCATTCCCGAAAAATAATGTGCAAGTGGAAATTGGGGGTTGTGTCCATTTTGGAGCATCATATCTTTGGCATTAAAGCAGGGAAAAACCTGAAAACGTGTGGGAGTACTAGGGAGTTCGATTTTCATAATGCTGCTAATAAAAAGTTGGTCATTCATAAATGCTAAATTCTGCCGCTTGGCTATTTTTTTTTTTTCAATATTTGAACAGGACCATTTCGTGTATGACTTCCAAACTTCTATGACTAGTAGATATTTTGGTTAAGAACATCCCTAAGGAAAATGAAGTCAAATAGATAATTTATTCCAAAATTATACACAATTGGGTCCAGCCAGGAAATGACCAAAAAGTGTTTTGCATTCAACCAAGTAGTTGGTAAGGTTGTAAGATTCCTATCAAAATGAAACCATGTTCTTCAAAGGGTATAGTAGGCACACTTCTGTGCAAAAAAATGTTAATCATGATCACATGTTTTGATCATTTAAAAGAGAAGCGTAATCCACAATAATACATAATTTGATGGCTTCCTACATCAGCGACACTTGGTGTATGCTATCCAGACTTTAAATACTAGTCAGTATCCTGGTTAAAAACAGTCACAAACAAAATGAAGTCAAATTCATAATTTATTCAAAAGTCATGCAATGCCACAGTTGGGTCTGGCCAGAAAATGACCAAAAAGTGTCAGATGATGGTAAGGTAGAAAGGTTCCAATCAATATGAAACATTATGTTTTTCAAAATGTATAATGGGCCTATATATGTAGAAAAATATAGTCTCAATTTACAGTCATAACTTTTGTAGAAATGTATGTTTCAGTAGAGAGGTTGTGTAGACAATGTTTTGTGAAATATCTGTTTTTTTATTTTTTTATTTCTTTATTATGTTTATATTATACATTTCTCAATTTTATCTTAATGTGAAAAAGTTATGACTAAATATACAAAAGATGTTTTGATCAGTGTTTTATGCCAAACATTTTCAATGTTCCTTATATGTAAATGTTCCTGTAAATTGATGTCCTGTTTGAACTGATCAAAACATGCTAAGGCAACTCAAATTTCTGTACATACATAGAACATAGTGCCATTTTGATGGGAAACTTTGTGCCTTACCATCTACTTGGTTGAATATCAAACACCTTTTGATCATTTTCAACTTTGGCATTGTGTATCTTTTTGAATAAATTATTTATTTGAATTAATTTTCGGTTCTTATGCAAGATATTTACTAATATTTCAAGTTTGGACACCAAGTCACGCTATAGGAAGCCATGAAAGTAAGTTTTATTGTGAATTAAGCTTCTCTTTGAAATTATCAAAACATGCCAAGACATGGCAGTAACTACTAAATTGTTTGTACATAAGTAGGCCTATTACACCTTTTGAACTACTTTGAACTTTCCACCTTACTTGACTATGCTACACTTTTTGGTCATTTTCTGGCCCAGCCCAAATTGGGCATTGTATAATTTTTGAATCTCTATTTGACTTCAATGTTCCTTGTGGCTTTTCTTTACTGAAATATCTACTAGCCTTAGACGTTTGGAAGTCATGTGGTGCTGTTCTTGTAAGCTGTATTAATACTGAGCAGTACTAGACTGCGTCAGACTACACATTTTCAGTTGTTTCCTCGCTTTAATGCCAAGGAAATGATGCTCCAAAATGGGCAGAAACCCCAATTTCCACTCGTTCCACCCCCCCCCCCCCCTTAAAGAGCCAATATCTCTGGAATGACAAACCCTATAACGTTTTGGACATTTCTATTGAATAAAGAAAATTTACACAAAGGTTGAGCAAAATTGGAGTGGTCACCTCTGGTTGATTTTTCACAGAATCACCCTCCTTGGTTCTACAATGGCAGGCTTTTTCTCCCTGGGTGTTTTTGTGAAGCAGATTCAAACTACTGTGGGCTCACTCGTACAAATTATTTTCTGCATGAGGTTGTCTAGATGTTATGGTCTTGAAAAAAAAAAAAAAAAAAAGAATTTCACTGACTCAGTCCATTACTCATCCTGTTGTTAAGAGACAAATGGAGATATGGTCCTCGCAGCTCTCTGTGCATTTGCTGTGCATGGTAGCACATTATACACCATTATCCGCTGCTGTAAGATTGCCCGTTTTTCTGGCGGCGTTTCAAAGACATGAGGGTGACCTGTAAAACATTTTTCAGGTCACGCACAAGACATGGGCAGCCTTCAAGAAGCCATGTCTCTGCTGTGGCTGAGGGGGAGTGGCATAGGTGACAGTACATTATGCTGAAAATGTTCCATTTAAACTTTAATAGAATGCGTCCTGTGCCGCCCACGGGCTGCGAAGGCGTTTCCACATTCTTATATGACGGACGTTCCCTCTCCTGTGATGGCAGCAGGAAACACTGGCACAGATCTCCTAGGTTTCCTTGCACGCATTTTGATGGCACAGGCCAGGGGGCTGTGGGTGCGGCTTCGTGCCTGTGGTCATGTCTGACGCAGAACAGGGTTTCAGCTGGGGTAATGCACTGTTCTGTCATCATGACAATTCAGCGAGTCCCCATAATATGGTGTTAAAAGTTCAAGAGTTTGTTTGTCAGTTGTTTTTTCCCTGATTTGCCAACTCCATAACCCCCACCCTCCCTTCAGCTGGACAGGGGCAGAGTGTAGTGGAGAGAGCTGTCATTTAAGATATTTGGAGCACTATGGGGGATGGGGGGGGGATGGGGGGGGGCATATATGGAGCTAATAGCGACAGAATACTCACTAGCCACCAAATCGTTCTGACAGCGGAATTTTTCATGGAGGATAAACTGACATTTCTGAGACACTACTCAGTATAGTTGCTTTTACTCCTGACAAACAGCACTGGCAATGACACACGGGCAAAGTCCACTGCCGGAATATGCATCGGCACTCTATAGGCCTGTTTGTTTTCTCTGTTTATGTTAGATACAGTGGGAGCAATAATTATTTGATCCCTTGCTGATTTTGTAGGTTTGCCCACTTACAAAGAAAGAACGGAACTGTGTAGAATTTTTATCATAGGTACATTTTAACATTGAGAGACAGAATATCACAAAATAATCCACAATAACAACATCATATAAATTTTATACATTTATTATTGTATTTTTGCATGAAATTATGGAGGACGCTTTGTGACATATTAATAAATAAATCCTTAATTAAATCCATTTTATTTATTTATTAATTTATTTACCATTTTATTTATTTATTTCTTTATTTATTTAACGATTTATTTATGGATTTATTTATTTAAGGGTTTCATGCTCCAACATGCAAATAAGGGGGTGGGTTTCAGTTGGGCTAGCTGTTCTGATTGGACTGCAGTGGGCCTATGCTGGGATTGGATTGTCTACAAGTTCTTTACAAGTGTGACTATACTACCGGTTAGCTAGGTACCAAAATTGAGTTTTTATCGGAGCTAAGAAATGAAATGTTAAGACTGGCAGATACCATTGATAGTGGTAATGTACCACTCAATAATATTATAGAAACATTGGAAGACTTTGTAGACAGCATTGTAGAAATTGCAGCACTGACTGATTCTGATGTGGACGAGGTTGTGTGGAGCAACCTGCAGACGATTCTGCATCTTGCTGCATTAGAAAATCAACAAGGGAGAAGTGTAGGACGACCCTCTTATGAGATTCCTCTTGAGGTGTTGGAAACGTACATCCTGAGTGGCATAGCTGCAAACTCTCACGCTTTCGGCGTGAGACACACGCATTTGCATGTGCGTGTGAAAACAGGCAAATGCGTGTGTCTCACTCCGAAAGCGTGAGAGTTGGCAGCTATGGAGTGGCATTAAACCAGCAGATGTTGCTTGCCTCTTTGGTGTGTCTACACAAGCTCGATTTTAGGATTAATGTAGCTAGCTACATTAGCCTACTAACCGTCTCCTGTTTGCCGTTCAATTCGATCTGCTGCTTCAGGCAGCAGGTCCGCGATACTCCTTTCCGCCATCTTTTTCTGACATCATAGAGACAGCGCATTGAAGGAGCAGTGACTGACAGCCTGTGCAGTCCAATCAGAACAGCTCTTATTTGCATGTTGGAGCATGAAATCCTTAAATAAATCCATAAATAAATCGTTAAATAAATAAATCGTTAAATAAATAAATAAATAAATAAAATGGTAAATAAATAAATAAATAAATAAAATGGTAAATAAATGATTAAATAAATAAATGTATTTATTTCCGTATATATTGATGGATTTATTTATGGATTTATTTATTTAAGGATTTCATGCTCCAACATGCAAATAAGAGCTGTTCTGATTGGACTGCACAGTCTGTCAGTCACTGCTGCAATGATGTCAGAAAAAGATGGAGGAAAGGAGTATCGCGGACCGAATTGAACGGCAAACAGGAGACGGTTAGTAGGCTAATGTAGCTAGCTACATTAATCCTAAAATCGAGCTTGTGTAGACACACCAAAGAGGCAAGCAACATCTGCTGGTTTAATGCCACTCCATAGCTGCCAACTCTCACGCTTTCGGAGTGAGACACACGCATTTGCCTGTTTTCACACGCACATGCAAATGCGTGTGTCTCACGCCAAAAGCGTGAGAGATTGCAGCTATGCCACTCAGGATGTACGTTTCCAACACCTCGAGGAATCTCATAAGAGGGTCGTCCTACACTTCTCCCTTGTTGATTTTCTAATGCAACACGATGCAGAATCGTCTGCAGGTTGCTCCACACAACCTCGTCCACATCAGAATCAGTCAGTGCTGCAATTTCTACAACGCTGTCTACAAAGTCTTCCAATGTTTCTATAATATTATTGAGTGGTACATTACCACTATCAATGGTATCTGCCAGTCTTAACATTTCATTTCTTAGCTCCGATAAAAACTAGCTAACCGGTAGTATAGTCACACTTGTAAAGAACTTGTAGACAATCCAATCCCAGCATAGGACCACTGCAGTCCAATCAGAACAGCTAGCCCAACTGAAACCCACCCCCTTATTTGCATGTTGGAGCATGAAATCCTTAAATAAATAAATCCATGAATAAATCGTTAAATAAATAAATCGTTAAATAAATAAATAAATAAATAAATAAAATGGTAAATAAATAAATAAATAAATAAATAAATAAAATGGATTTAATATGTCACAAAGCGTCCTCCATATGAAATAAGTATTTGATCCCCTACCAATCAGCAATAATTCTGGCTCCCACAGACCAGTTAGTTTTCCATTAAGAAGCACTCTACTCATTACCCAAAACACCTGTGTCAACTCGTTACATCATTATGTAGCTGTATAAAAGACACCTGTCCACACAATCAATCAGATTCCAACGTTTCCACCATGGCCAAGACAAAGCAGCTGTCTAAGGACATTAGGGACAAAATTGTAGACCTGCACAAGGCTGGGATGGGCTACAAGAAAATAGGCAAGCAGCTTGATGAGAAGTTAACAACTGTTGAATTATTAGAAAATGGAAGAAACACAAAGTCACCGCCAATCTCCCTCCGTCTGGGGCTCCACGCAAGATCTCGCCTCATGGGATATCAATGATCATGAGAAAGGTCTGGGATCAGCCCAGTACTACACAGGAGGAGCTTGTTAATGACCTGAAGGCAGTTGGGACCACAGTCACAAAGAGAACCATCAGTAACACACTACACTGTGAAGGATTAAAATCCTGCTGTGCGCACAAGGTTCCTCTGCTGAAGAAGGCACATGTACAGGCCCGTCTGAAGTTTGCCGAAGAACACCTGGATGATCCGGAGGAGGCTTGGGAGAAGGTGATGTGGTCAGATGAGACCAAAATAGAGCTATTTGGCATCAACTCGACTCACCGTGTTTGGAGGAAGAGAAATGCTAGGTACAACCACAAGAACACCATCCCCACTGTGAAGCATGGAGGTGGAAACCTTATGCTTTGGGGGTGTTTCTCAGCTAAGGGGACAGGACGACTTCACCGTATCGAGGGGAGGATGAATGGGGCCATGTACCAGGAAATTTTGGGCGACAACCTCCTTCCCTCAGTGAGAGCACTGAAAATGGGTCGTGGATGGGTCTTCCAACATGACAATGACCCAAAACATACGGCCAGGGCAACAAAGGAGTGGCTCAAAAAGAAGCATATTAAGGTCCTGGAGTGGCCTAGCCAGTCTCCAGACCTAAATCCCATCGAAAATCTGTGGACGGAGCTGAAGCCAAGTTGCCAAGCGACAGCCTCGGAACCTTAAGGATTTGGAGAGGATCTGCAAAGAGGAGTGGACCAAAATCCCTCCCAAGATCTGTGCAAACCTGGTAAAAAACTACAACAAACGTCTGACCTCTGTGCTTGCCAACAAAGGTTTCTCCACCAAGTATTAAGTCCTATTGTTCTATGGATCAAATACTTTTCATGTGAAAATATGATATAAAATTTATAAAATTTATATGATGTTGTTATTGTAGATTATTTTGTGATATTCTGTCTCTCAATGTTAAAATGTACCTATGATTCAAATTCTACACAGTTCACTTCATTGTAAGTGGGCAAACCTACAAAATCAGCAAGGGATCAAATTATTGCTCCCACTGTAGTTATAGACTTTTTACCACCCGCAATGAGATTTCCCTAATCTGTCTCCTCTAAGAAAGTTTGGTCAGATTTTCGTCTGAAATACTTAAATTAAGCACTGAAATTCACTGAAAAACCAGCAGGCACTGTGGCCCTCCTGTGTTCTGTTCTTGTTTTTAAATAACAAGGGTTGGAGAAACTCGCACAATACTGTGAAATTCTTGGTTTAAAATTAGCAGTGTCTATTTCTGACATTACATTTACTTGTCCCTAATTAACTTTCAGGGTTTTTCCTGGCTAAAAATAAGGCAGAGGCGGTACTCGTGATCAGGTGATCACTATTACATATTGTTTGAAATGTGAATTATACTTTTAGCAGTATAATTAATGACCATAAGTAATGATCAGATGACGGGTCCACCTTGATAACTCTTTCTAAAAAAAAAAATATAAACAGAAAACATTGTGATGAGGCAGTGTTTCCCAGCTTTCCCCAGAATCTGATGGCAGTCCAGCACACCACTCTCAAAAGCGAATGACATACTGAAATGTTCTTTTGGAGGGTGAATTCAGCGATAATTCATTTTAGTTCTAGTTCACGGCTTTTGTGAATGGGATTCAGTGTTTCCCTCAGAATTTTATATAAATTTAAAAAAAAGAATCAATCTGGTGACAATTTGGGAGGGAAATTAAGAGGCTAGATCCATTAAGTATTTTATCGGCAAAGTTATATCACAGATATATAACGATATAGCTTTGCCAACTCGATGCTGGAAATAATATGTTAGCCCTATGGTGAAGTATAAATGTGTGCAGCTAACGTTAGTTGTGAACTTGGAAGACCACTGTAACAGCTTCGTTCATATTAACATAAATGTAGCGAGTTGATCTAGACTTGCCTACAAACTAGGCCAGCCGCTAATAATTACTTTCATAGTGCCAATATCGACAGTATCACTTCTTTCACGCAATCACATAACAGTTGGCTTCACATTGGGGATAGAGATATACATCACGACGATGTCGCCAGAGAATAAATAATTAACTCAAACTATGTCTTCTCAAAATAAGGCTTGCAGAAGTTGAGATGCAGCACTCGAGTGTCCGAAAGAGACTACAGTGTCGAAAGCCTGCAGGACTGTGACGCTCTGGGTGTGATCTGATTGGCTTGTTGATCACAATTTTGCAATAAGGATTTTGGTAACATTCAACAAGACTAGTTTGTCTGAAAGATCAACGCCTGCAATGTCCGTTCAAATGAATGAAACCATCAAACAACTTTCTGCTTGTCATCAAGATGCTTGTTTGTCAGGGAAACAATGTAATAACAATTGCATTCAGCCCGCATTTTTTGTGTGTGGCTATGTTATTTATTTTGACACATGATGGATGTTCACAACCAATTCAAACGGTGGTCCGGGATTTGCTTGACATGTTATTTATTTGCGCTTGAGTTCTGATTGGGGAAAATAGGCTTTTTCTTTCTGCAGTCACATGTGTAAGCTAGTCCATTTACAATACAGTTGGATTGTATAATTAACTTCTTAGATTTGGAAGTATTGTCAGAAAAGGTGTAATCAGTTAAAATTGTTTAGGCAGATTTTATTAACATGGGCATCATGTTAATAAAATTATTCTGCATGAGAGATAAAAACAATATTCTTCTGCTATTCTGTTTGAGAAATTTAGTAAATTATGGAAATCTGCATTAAGCTGCATCATTTTAGCAAATGCGGTTATTTTCATAAGCGGAGCTATGTACAGAATAATATTAATATAGGGGTTACAAAACAGATCTGAGAGGCAGATGATGGCTTCAGCCTTTATCATGGTATTCAAATTTAACCAACCTGTGGTCATATTAGCATTATTAACTTGCATCGTGCCACCTTTTAGAGTGACAAGCTATGATTTGACATTGATTTGATTTGAAAGCTATATTAAACTGTATTCAGTCTCAGCCTTGAGCTTGATGAGACATCTGTGTTCTGCCAGGCTGCCACCGAACAGGAAATTCTAGAATAAAATCTTGTCTGTGTGCTTTATTCCACCAATTATTCCTGAGATCTGTACGTTCCACATCTACAATGTAATGTTATGAGTCTGAATTTACTCCTTGCCAACTTGCTGTTTTATCATTATTGACATATAACTAATTTGTGTTTATATGCTCTTCTTGTATCTTATGTTAAACATATGATACTGCATACTTAAGGCTCATCATTGTTGAAGTTGATAAAAAAAAAAAAGAAAAAAGATTTTGGTGAAAATTGGATGAAAAATATAGTGATGTATAGGTCTAACATTGCCATATTAATGACATTCTAAGACTTAGGAATCCAGTTCACTGTAAGTCTCACGGCCAGAGTAGGCTTACTTGCATTCGATCCTTTTTTCCTGATGTTCAATCTGTCTGGTCGCAGGATATAGGTACTGGAAGGTTCTATTTGTATTTCTATAACCATTTTTCAATACCACTGTTTTAGCGACAACGGTTCCTTATTTTGTAACGTGTGGTAACCTCACCCTCATGGTGTTCCGAACAGAACAGAGGGAAGTGGCCGCTTCCACCAGAAGTCAACGTCAGGTCAATGTTTGTTTTTCTCCTGAGAAATATGGTTTATGATTATGGATGCTTATTGGGATGGCAGACACTAAAACCCGTTGATTCATGTGAATTTGACCAGTACTAATAATATTATGAAAATGGAAGGAATTAGACTCCCACACGAAAAAGAAAGCTGATCTGGAAGTAATTTCTTATTTATTCATCATGAAAGTAGCACTATTCGGAACTAACTATCGTAAGCTAAAATGGTGGAGTCTATTTTGTGCATTTTAGAACTTCACCGATGACACAAATCAGGCTATAATTGGTATTATTTTCACTGCATGGGTCCAACGACGAAATACACAATACATTTTAATTCCAAAAACATTCCAAATGCAGAGAAACCTCAATAAGAAAAACAAAAAATCTGGGTGAAAATCGGTTTTATCAAACTGTCCTTTTAAATGAATCTGGGAATTTTTTGGGGGTTATCTGTTAAAACCAACAATGATGAGCCTTATATATATATATATATATATATATATATATATATATATATATATATATATACTATACAGTGCAGTCCATAAGTATTTGGCCAGTGGTACAATTTCTGTTCTTTTGGCTCTGTACTCCAGCACAAATTGTTTTAAATAAAACAATGAATATGAGATTAAAGTACAGACTGTGAAATTTAATTTGAGGGTATTAGCATCCATATCCAATTTCATAAATTGTCTCAGTTTGTTTTTTTTACTTTTCTGTCTCCTCTCAGACTCAGGTAAACCCCAGTGTGTACCTGTCTTCCTGTTTCACTACTTTAATAGTTAAAGTTTTTAATCTTTAATAATTTAACTTTCTAAAACTGCTACGTGAAAGATAATATGTTAATGTTAGGCACAGTGAAATTTGTTTTTATTTTTGCGAAGATTGGTCGCTTAAGTCACAGCGCTTTAGCAAACTATTATCCAGTAATATTTGTTAGACCATTATTTGACCATTATTTGTGTGTCAAATAATTGTCAGGTAAAATTTGATAATCGACACGCAGCTTTTCCTTACTTTATATCGTAGTTACGAGCACACAGTCAGATTTGTGCACTAAACGCAACAACAAAATGACCTTATCTATCCTCGGCTGGCCAGTCTCATGGAACATACCAAAACTTTTGTGCCAGTTGCTCTTGACATCGGTTGCAGGTTGCCATTGATAGGCTACTGATTACATGAATGTATCCTATTCGTAATAAAGTTTGAAGTTAAAATCATGCTGGTTAAATCTGATTTTTAAATTGCATGAGTCAGGGCGATAAATTAATAAAGACGCCACTGTCGGTGGTATTAGGATGGTCCAATTGTGAAAATGTCATGACTATGAAAGGGTAAGCATGTAGCAAACTGTGGGGGGGGGGTTCTTTATTTCCCAGCCTCATAAGGGTTTCCTTGACTTTACATGAGTAAAAGACCCCAAATCCGAATCAAATATCACTCGATATGGATGCCTTCAAATTAACTGTGGCAGTCTGCACTTTAACATCATTGTTTCATTTCAGAGCCAAAAGAACAGAAATTGTACCACATTACGAAAATATTCTCTTGACAGTCTGTATTGCAGGGACCCCCAGTCGGAACTGACCACTCAGTACGACACTAATTCACTGTATGAATTATATTTTATTTATGTTTTCTTTTCTTTTCTTTTTTTTTACTGGAAATGGCCACAGAACAGATGGAGATTGTTCTTGTGCCCGGCCTGACTCTGAATTATTTAAAAACACCCACGTTGTGATTTTGGCCTGAAAAAAGAGATGAAGGAGGAGGGTGATTGGGCTAATGAAATACCCTTGTAGGCCTTTGTAAAAGCAGTTTCACTTTTTCCCATTTTCAGATTTTACAGTTTTATATTTTCAGGATTTTATTGTATAATATGAAATTACATTACATCCAGATTTGTACATATTTTACAATCAATATGTGTGGCTGATATATATAAATGACCAGTGTAATAAACACCATTTAGGGTGACATTGGCTCAGGCGATAAGAGCAGTCGTCTGGCAGTTGGAGAGTTGCCAGTTCGATCCCGTCCTGGGTGTGTCAAAGTGTCCCTGAGCAAGAGCCCCAAATGCTCCTGACGACCTGGTTGGAGCCTTGCATGGCAGCCAATCGCTGTTGGTGTGTGAGTGTGTGTATGAGATGAATGAGAAGCATTGGATAAAGGCACTATATAAATGGCAACCATTTACCAAATTGAATAGAAGTCCTTCTATAACAGTGCCTCACATTTATAAAGTGTTTGTAAATAAACACTTTTGAAAATCAAAATAAAAGGTTTGAAAATCAAAAAACTGTCAACTTTATTATTTTTTTTCTTGGTAAGCATTACATTACATTGATTTGGCAGATAATTTAATCCTTTAAACTGTAGGCACTAGATATTCTACAAAGCAAAGCAAAGCAAAATCAAAGAAGTTCAAATTTTATGATTCGTAACATTAAAAACATAGAGAGTAAGATACTGTCATATTAGCGTTGGTAGCTGCTCTGCTGTGATCCCTGAAGGTAGCTAATATAACATGTTTTGTTTGTGGTGTTTCGACGTTGTCAGGCCTATACTCAATATGTTACATAGCATTGGTACTACACAAGCTAGCATTGTGTAGCAGCATTGGGCTGATGGCTGTTTTTGAACCCAGAACCTGCTCTGCTTTGTATTTTGCAGTAAGTGCTGTGTTTCTCAAAGTTTTAGATGTTGTAGAAGTATTATTCGCTGCTTGTTGCCAAGATATTTTGCCTTCCTCCAACAACAGCAAATAACCCATGCTTACTGACGCCGACGCACAGGTACGCATATTCAGGCTCAAGTATATGCAAACGGTATCCCCTATGTTTAAAAAGCTCCACATGCTATCTGTGAAATAATTTGCACAAAAGTGTTGCAGTTCTGTGACATTCCACAAAATATGAGGCCTCACACTTCTTCCCTTCTTCCCGCTCTATGCCATGCACTTCAGACAGTCCCAGTCTTTTCCTTACCCCTGTGGTGCGGGAGTAACTGCATTCTCATTGGTGCAGGTGCCAGGGGGAATATGACAGTTTTATCCAAAGCGAGTTGATTAGACTAAGCTAATGTGGGGTTAAGGGCCTTGCTCAAGGGCCCAACAAAGGGCCTTATCGTGGCTACCCTGGGGCTTGAACAACCAACCTTCTGGGTCCCAGTCATGTACCTTAGCCACTAAGCTACAGGCTGCCCTACGCTGTGTTGCGTCGGATCAACAGCAGGCTGATATGACAGTCATTGGGTTGGTGTGTGTGTGGGGGGGGGGGGTGCTAATTGTCTTGGATGTGGAATTGGTTATGTCAGCTATGAGGACAGGTCCAGGGAGAAGATTGTTCAGTAGGAAGGAGGGTGTGGCCCACTTTTAGCAGATCTGTTTTGAAAGGGTGGGTTGGGGAGATGTCAAACCAGTGCATTTTCGGGAGGGAAGGGGGGTTGGGGTTCAGGAGCACAGAAACAACCCAAATCCCAGCTAGCTTATAAAGCCCTCCTTAAAGAGGCGTGGTTGCATTGCTTGTGTCACGCCTTGGGAGGGAGTCAGTCCGCAGGGACAGCAGTGCTCATTGGTCAAGTGACCCCTATTGGTCATCCGGGTGTCCACGGCTTGCTCTCTGCTCATGCGTAAGATTGGGTCTCATGGGGCCATATATGAGCACGCTTGTACATAGTTTGGCATTGGACATTCCAAATCTGAATGCGTTTGGATATGCTAAATGAAAAATAAATAAATGTGAAAAATGAAAGCCATTTTCATAATGAAGCACCTTGAGGCAGAGTGGGGAAGCTACCCTGTCAGTTCTTGTCCTATACTGACAGCACTCGAGTCCGAATATGACTCCAAACGTCATTTGCACAGCAGCCTTTGAATGTGACTTTTGTGTTTTCACCTTAGCATTTTAATGGTGTTTACTGAAGGAGCTGGAAATGAATGTGGTAAATTTTGAAGTAACGATCGGGTCTGTTCTCGCCTACTAAACTCTGGTCCAACCATTTGTGACGGTCTTAAGATTTTGACTGCGCCGTAAATCACTACTTGGACAGTTAAAGGGACTGCGAAGAGCAGGCACATGTCCTGACGGTGGTGCAAAGTCAAAAAGAATAAGTGTAGCCTAATGGTTAAGTGAATGATTGTATTGTCTGACCAAAGCCAAAAAATGAGGAAAATTTATAGAGGCCTTTAGAACATTTGAAACTTTACCGGTTTTTGGCTGAAATACTAATGTGCAACCATTCATTTGGCTGTTACAGTGCAGATTAGGAAAATGATCCTTAATACTAATGAAGCCTGATTCATTTAATGTGTCTCTGTACCTTGTCAGTGTCAGCGGTGAAGGTCTCTGTGCTGGAATATGAGTTGAGGGTACTCCGCTCTTAGTGCCGTGTTGGGGTGGCAGCTGTGGCATGCCGAAACCATGAATGAACACGGTCCGACTGCAATCTCTCTCTGGGCAAAACAGCCAAGCAAGGTGGTACAGTTTCTTCTTCACTTGTGTGTGAGCGGAGGACAGATGTGGGAAGACTGGGCAGTGGCATTAATGGTTAAGGTCATTTCTGTAGGCTGGTTCATGCTTTAAGGGCACTTTCAAACATATACTCTGTTTGCTTCTGTGGATGGGTTCATACTTTATTGCTTTTTCCCATTGGTTTTGTTTGGTTTCACATGGCACTATTTCAAGTGAACCTAAATATATTGTAAGTGATCAAAGACTTTCAGGCTCTACAGTAGTACATTGCCTCTTTTTGGGGTGGGATTAACCTACGTTCATCCATTTGATTTAGCTAATTATTTAGAAAAAGGCTTTTTGTAAAAGCTTTTAGAAAACTTTTTTCCCCCTAACTATTCCTAAATATAGCCTATTTGTGTTAAGGGTTGGCTTTTTAGAACATATGTCATTCATATTAAAGACCATTATACAGTAAAAATGTATGTTTAATAACCAGCAGTCACACTGTATGTCCAGGAGTGCCACCACCAGTTTTCCCTTTGCAGTTTCCGACGCGCTCCCTGCATCCTGTGCATATTTAAGAAATGCAGAGTGCGTGACTGGTTGCCATGTGAGTGGAGAGCCTCTCTGTGACAAGGAAGTGGTGGCAGGCTGTGTCTCTGTGGCTGGGAAGATGTTGGTATGCGCAGCGACTTCCAGACATAATTCATAATCTGCTCCTTCAATAATGCAGAGGCTTTCCTGAGAAGCAAGCAGTGCACAGAAGGACCATGGGAAGGAAGAGGCAGTGTGTGTGTTATGTGTGTGTGGGAGGGTGTTTTCGTTCTGGGTGTGTTAAATTCAAGGCTGAGCCACACGGTTTAGGACAGTGACGGTGTTTGTATTCTTGGCTGTCCTCCAGTGCAGAATGTACCCTTATGGAAGTGTCTCTGTATACTGCTATATATACTGTTAATATATTGAAACATAATATATTATCTTTATAATAATGCATAATAATAATTGTTATTTAGCTGATGCTTTTATCCAAAGCGACTTTGTTGATTAGACTAAGCAGGACATAATCTCCTGTGGGGTTAAGGGCCTTGCTCAAGGACCCAACAGCTGGGTCAAGGATCTGTGTAATGCTAGCTTGCTGACTGTTTCAAGTTGATGCAATCATATTATTTTGAATGATGGAGGTAATATTTAACCATATCGATACAATGTGGTAACATTAGGTTGTGGGCTACTATTAACAGTACAAACAAGAGACATACAGTGACATTGCGGTTCCATGAGAAAATATTAAATATCAGTCCTATCCACTGCGCAGTGGGTTGCACTTTCATCGTGTCAAGTTGACTCATTTTGGAACACAGCAGTTGACTTGTGTTTCGGAGCAGCGCCCAGCAGAGGCTCCCGATCGTGAATGATTGTTGATTTCCAAACTAATAGCCAAGATATTTGGTGTTATTTTCTGATTTAATAAAAAGGATTTTGTTGGCCTGGCAGCCCAGCAGGCCTGTAAAATAATAGGGGAAACAAAGTGCAACTAATTTGTATCTGAGAGGAAAATGAAAACCAAGTCTTGGATTACAAATAAACCAATAGACTTTCTTTTGATTGACAAGACAGGACAAGACAGAACTGACCATTGGTTGTTCTGCCGATGGCCAATTGTACAAATTGTTAGTTTTACTGGCCGATACCGATCGTTGGCCGATGCATCCCTATTGCTCCCTTTAGTGTTTGCCGCAGTGGGGTTTCAATTGACTGGAAAAACAAGTAAATAAAAGTAAAATAAAAAAATAAGTGAGATATGTAAATAAAAAAGAAATAATATAAATAATATATTATTATATATACACTCACAACTCCCTGAATGAGTTGTTCAGACACTCGTACGCACAGTGGAGTGAGAGAGCAGCTGCCCGAACGATTTTTGTTCACAGACACTCATTCATTCAGTGGAGAGAAAGTATGCTTGCGAACTGCCAGCGGTTCATGAATTTTGGGTTTACAATGTTAAATCCTGCAACATCATTTAACATTGTAAAATCATTTCTGCTTTTTCACAATGCGATCATGTCTAAAATCATCGTTGGTTGGAGAGTAGACTAGGCTTTATCGTTTGCGAACTGCAAACGATAAGTAAGCTTGCAAACTCTCTCGTCTCGGTCTCAGACTTTGTCTAAATATTCTTTCGATTGATAACATGCAGAACATTAGCCTCATTGGAATTGTCGTTCTAGAGATTTTGGCTCTTAAAAAAAGAGTGGCACTCAAAAAGTCACTCACGAGTGGAAATTGGGATTTGTGTTGATTTTGGAGTATCATATCTTTGGCATTAAAGCAAGAAAAAAACCTGAAAACATGTACACTGACAAAATGTTCTGTGTACTTTCATATTATGAAATTCACAATACTTATAAAAAAAAAATGTAATTCAGAAATGTTACATCATGTCGCTTCCCAATTGCTTTTCAATATTTAATGGCTTACTACATCAGCAGCACTCCCGAAGTTCAAAAACTAGTAGATATTTTGGTCATACAGTTTAAACAGAGTGTGCGTTGATGACAGAAGCTAGTTGATGTGACTTTCACCGTTTTGGTTTGAACACCGCTCTTCTGTCTGCCTGGGTCGTGACCTAGTGCAATGCACTGTGGGATATGCAGCTCAGAGCGTGTGTTGTGTTGGATGTGTCAGGTTTAGGCGTGTAAAGATGCAGCGCTGTTTATTTATTACTTCCTCCAATGTGACACACTACCAAAATTACAGCAGCCCAGGAGACTCGTCTGACATTCTGAGAGCACTGCCCTGTGCACGCTCTTGTAATTTTAATTTTGTAACAGAGCTGCAGGCCCCACCCACCCGCACGCTTGCTTGCTGGAGAGAGGTAGGCCATCACTCCCATTGCTGTTGGCCTGGTCACAGTCACCATACAGAGAGAGAGAGAGAGAGAGAGGAGAGCGACAGAGATGAAGAGGGGCAACGGAGGACTGTAGAAGTGGGCCTCACACCGCGTTTGCTCGGGCAAAGTCCACGCTGCCGACGGCTGATCGCTCGATAAACAGGGAACGAGCCCAGGAATCCAGCAGATTCCAGCTCGGGGAGAGAGGGTCATGGGTGAGAAATTCAGATACAGGCTTTGAACCAGGAATGCGTATCCATGACTACCACTCGATTGTAACCCTTCGAGTATGCATCTGATTTTTAACAGAGTGGCTGTCTGTCAGAAGAGCAACGAGAGCCGTCTTTGGGCCGGGTGCACTGGCTGTTGCCCTTAGCTAGTGTTTTAAGCCTGTTACATATTCTACGCAAGGGAAACAAACACAATGACGCAAGGAGATTCACTGTTTCTTGTGTCCTTGCATAGGAAAATGTGCAGTCCAAATTTTGTCGCTCGAGGCAAACGTGTGCTGCAATTCCACGTGTTTCCAGGCGCCAAATGAAAAAATGTGATGTATAAAGCCAAGAGCTTGTGTATGTCCTCTGTCTGGGTTTGGATTTATGTTCACTGTGTAGAGTATGTTGCACCCTTTAATGTTGTATCCAGTACAGCTACAGGGGCTTCTGTTTTGTATGGGTGTGGGGAGCAGGAGAGCTAGCTGAGCAAAAACGAGGCGGTGGTATAATCTCTCGGTGGTATCCTCTTCCACACACCCTGACCCACAGTCATGAAAGAGGACTTTTCCTGACTGTTCGTCAAAGCGTCGCTAGAAAGCAGCGCTGGTGCCGGACCTCGCAGGCACATTTACGAGGCCAGCGGTCCTGAGCCTATCGAGGGGTCCCCGAGGTACTGCCCCGTTACGTCAGCGAGACGTGCTCTTATGCTGCCCCTATCTGATGACATGACATAAGAGAGATTAATGATGCCGGGAACCTACCTCATCTTAATGACTGCTGCTGTAGTTTGGGCATGGTGCATCATTTTTTATATTTTCTCTTGGTTGGTTTCAGCCTTTCAGGCTTATAACTTCTTGATGTCCATTGGAATCTCTGTTTTTTTATGCTGATTGGTTTCATTAAAACCAAAAAAAGGAAATAACAGGATGTACCCCAATAAACATAAGCAGATAATGAATTCAGTGGAGGAGCACTGTGGAAGATAGAAGGTATTACAGTTAAACAAGGAAAGAAACTTTGTGCTGTTGTGATGCTGGCTGATGATATGCCAGTCTGAAATATTACCTGTGCACCAAAACAGCCAATCCCCGCTTTAAAAAAGTAAAATGGTGATTTGTAAAAGTGGGGCAAGTTAACTTTTTAGACTTCACAAGTGTATTTTAATTGACCTCTCTGCGATGCGTTTTATCGTCCAGTGTTAATGCATATCTTGCAGGTACGCGTTCTCACAGCAGGTCAGCTGTCGGTTCAGACTTCTAGATTTCATTGGCATGTATGCAGAGGAGGTGGGGAGCAACCTTTATGGCAGAACTACACGCACAGCGAGACGTGGCTGTCCTCTGTGTTCGTGCATCTTGGGCAGACCGGTCTCAGAATAATTCAGCCCTCCTGCATTTTTCATCTGTCTTTACATAGCGCCTTCCACTGTCTGGCTGGTGAATTATTCTCCACGCAAGCGCAAGAACTGTTTGTTGAGATTAAATTGCGCTCGATCGCATGCGGCCTGTCCCTAATGAAAGCGTTGATGTCTTTAACACAGTAGCTGCCATGTTTGTTGTCACTAATGTTGTTGAGAATCACCCCCACCTCAACCAGCCGGGGAAATGCAGGGCGGCTGGGGGAGGTATTGTGGAGGAATGTGCCAGTGTCCTTGGTTTGATTCCTCGCTGCTCTGACCCCTGGTTTCTTCCCCCCGTCTCTTCCTGTGCAGGTGTGCGCGTATGTTAGCGGCGCGAGCATGTAGCATGCGCCGTTTCCTGCAGAGTCCAGGCTCCACCGGGGACCTCCCGCCGGCTGCCCCCATGCGCCCCTCCCCCCAGGACACGCCTCACTGAGCCTCCTCCCCCCCACCCCCCCCAGGCCAAACCTCCGCCGTCATTTGTCTTCATGAAGATTCCTGACATCGGTGATGTGATGAATAAATTTGAGGTCCTTGGGATCGTAGGTGAAGGTAAGTGCAGACGAGGTGCACACCCGGTCACGCACGTAAATCATCCCCGCGGCGTCGGCCACTAATTTCGCCGTTTTCTGGCCCCGCTTTAAACCGAGTCTTTGCAAGCGGCGCTTGACGACTACTGCCAATAAATCACAAAATGCCACAGTTGCTGCGTCATGCTGAGAACATCCTCTTTGTGTTTACACCTGCCTCTTCACTTCATTCCCACGTTCTGAGTGGTTCTGCTGCAGTGCTAACATTCAGACAGATACGCACTTGCCTTGTGTTTTGCTCATGTTTCTTTTAAGAGCAGGCAATTATATCATCTGCCCAGTAGAAAAAATGGCAGTTAGAACTGAGATGACATGAAATAGGTGGGAAGTATTCAGAGGACAAATCCCAGAGTGCTGGTGTTAAAAAAAAAAAAGTAAATAGAAATTTTGGCTCACCTCAGCAACATTTTGTGAGCTGTGAAGTTCAGGTACGTGTAGATACAGCTTGGATAATAAACATACATTAATTATTAAAAAATCTATACGTCTACCTTCCTCTGACCTATTGAACACAATGTTTTGTAGCTTTGCAGTCTTTTTTCTGTGTGCTACCATTAAAAATGTTTCACTGTGTTATTAAATTCAACATATAAGTACAGCCGCTATACATACATACTAGGTTACCTTTAAAAAACAGGTGGGTCAAAAAATGTGTTCTCTCACATTGGCCACATTGACTAACCATACCATATTCTAATATTATTTGAATAATGATTCTTACTCTGGTTAGGGTCATATTCAGTTTATGCTGTTTACATGAAAGGAATATCCCAATTTTATTCCTATTCTAGGAAAAAGTATGTGGCCCCTCCCTGATTACCTCTATTACTTCATATTTGTAACTCTGAATGGTTTCAGATCTTCATGCAAAATATACTATTAGACGAAAGTAAACACAAAACACTTGAAGGGGGCAAATGCCTTTTCACGGCTAGCTGAATGGCTAGCTGAATATTCAGTTTTCCTGCTTTCTGCAGGGCCATGTCCTGTAAGTAATTCTTCCATGTGCATGAAGTGTTTATTTTTTGCTCAGTGTGAACCACTGGTATCGTTTTGTTTGTTTGCCTGAAAATTAGGGCATTAACCTGTGACAAATGTTTTATGATTAATGTGTTTATGCAGTTAATTGTATTTTCTTATTTTGGCTTAATCGCATGAGTTAACAGTGACAGCCCTATTTTTAAGGCAAAGAAACAAAACAATGCCAGTGGTTCACACCCAGTGAATTTTAAACTTCATTCGCTTGGAAGAATTACTGGGCTGCCGTCCTGTAGCACTGACTGCTTCGACTGAACAAAGCATCTTTCATTTTGTCTTCTACAGCCCTTTAAACTATTTCACTATTTCAATGTTTTCTGCTATCCATGTATTGCACAGTGTTTATTTTAATACTGAAACTAAGGGTTCTGTCTCCTTGTCAGTCCAGAAGTGAGTGCTTTGTGCTTGCTGTGACATTTTTTTTTACAATAAACTAGATGGCTGACTTCAAAACTCAAGACACTTTGCAAATCTGCAGGCAATATTTAAGAGTCGGGTCATTCCACGAAAAAGGGTACCATTTGAAAAGTTCATATTTTTGCACAACTTTGAATTGATATTCTATTGTATCAGGCCATCTCAGGCTGTATACATTTTCCCTTTTAAAAATAATTATCTTAAATATGTTTTGGATTTTGTCAACCCTGTTATGGACATATGCATAAATAATTGTAAAAGAATGTTATAAATATATATGTAAATGTTATTTATATTTAAAGCATTTTGGTCCCTCTCTATGCTCATTTTGAGATTATTTAGATTATTATCTATGAGTTCATTTTTAGATGAAATGATTCATGTTTTTGAAATATTTTCCTTTTCATAACAATTATGGCTGGGTAACTGATTTTCAATAAGTGACACCTCACATATTCACAGGAAAAACTAACATTTAAAAGATAAAGCTTCCCAGGTCCAAGTCCTTAAAAGGCCATTGTTATTTTTACCCTGTCAAAGGGGTAAAATGCTATTTATTTACTTTTACTATTTCATCTCTATTTTTGTCAAATCCAGACGAGTCATTGGGTTGAAGACACAATGATTTTATAGTTCAGTGTTCGCATTTGAGTGATATATTTTGTTCTAGGTTTGATACAGAAGGTCTAATATTAATTCTTGTGGTAGAATCTATTACGGATACAGTGCACAAAATACATTAGCAAAAAATAACATTTTGTACAGTCAGGCCTGCATACAATGTAATGTGTATTAACATCAGGCCAATTTCTCTGCAAGCAACTCGAATCTCCTAAGTTGTCGGAAAAATGTATGACAGCTGTGTACGGGAATGTTACTGAAAATGCCACAGAATTATACATACAAGTGAGGGCATTAACAACCACTAATAACAACAGTTCAACGTTTGGAAAAAAATTGCAATGAAATGTAAAACCTCAGCTGCACCCATCCTTCTAGAATATTAATAATTGTGTAAATATTACTGAACTGACAGAGAACAGTTTGCAGTGCAAATCTAGGCATAGGTTTAGTAGAAGACATGTTATCACACCTAACCTCATTTGTGCCTGAATCTGAATGTTCCAACTATAGAGGCCCTCTGTATGTGAAAAGGGTAGAATGGTCAAATTTGTATTTTTGCTATATACCTAAATACCTATGTTATTGATGGCTCAACACAAACCACTTTTTCAGCAAAATGCAACATACCGTATGTAAATGGCATATTCATCTTTTGAGTCCAAATGCCTTACTTAAAGTATATAGCAAAAATAATAGATTTCACTCTACCTTTACCATACGTTTGGCGTACTGCATGTCTTGTTGGCTTTCCATATGGCAGGTAGTGACTGGCAGGGGGACAGGGATGAAGCAAATTACATTGTCAAAGAGGTACCAAAGCTTTTCCTCTCAAGATTCACTGCAGCACTTTATGGTATTCCACTTAATATCAGTACATTTATTTGTATTACAGTTTTTATGAGTACTGGTTTTCAGATAACAATTCCAGTATCCATGTCTATTTTAGACTACTCCTTTCAGCTATCTGAAGGTCACAGGGACATATGGTATGCAGTCAAAAGGTGATCGTAGAAATTGGTCATCATGTGAAAAATAAACAGTTTATACATGGATTTAGCGTAACAGGGATGACATATGCTTCTCCCCCTTATTCAAATATTATAAAAAATCAAAAATAGTAAATTAGAAATGTGAAAAACATGTCCTTGAACCATTGTCTTTATGGTCTGATGCTACATCCTGTGATTCATGTAACACAAGGAATGTTCCATTGTTTTTCAAGGGGTTTCTTTCGAGGCTGACTGAATTAAGGGACTAAGACAAATATATATTCATAAAATATATATATATACTTTTAAGTATTTATATATTGATTTCATGAATTACCATTTCAACACTGAGGACACTGTAAACTTCATGAAAACATGATGTTTAAAACATAATGTCTGTATATTACAAATTGAAATGAGGGACAGGCCAAATGCATGTGTTTTTAATCTCATAATTATATTTATATTGTTTAATTGGTTTTAAAGTGATGACATACACCCAGTGACTACTTTATTAGGAACACATAGACCAGTTTGTTGATGCATGCGGACATGCTGAAGAAGTTCATTTGTTGTTCAGACCAGACAGAATGGGGAAGAAATGTGATTGAAGTGATTTTGGAATAATTGTTATGCCAGACGGGGTGATACTACTGCTTGAAACACAACAGTTTCTAGAGTTTACAGAGAATGGTGCAAAAAACATAAAAACAAAAACATACAGTGTGTGGCAGTTCTGTGGGCGAAAACACCTTGTTAATGAGCAATGTCAGGCTGGTGATAGGAGGCTGACAGGAAGGCGTGTAACTCAAATAACCATGCATTGCATTGGCATGCAGAAGAGCATCTATGAAGACACAACAGGTTTAACCTTGAAGTGGATGGGCTACACCAGCAGAAGACCAAGCCAGGTTCCACTCTTGTTAGCTAAGAACAGGAAACTGAGGCTACAGTGGGCACAGACTCACCAAAATTGGACAGTTGAAGATTAGAAAAACATTGCCTTGTCTGACTAATCTCTATTTTGCGACATGCAGATGGTAAGGTCAGAATTTGGCATAAACAACATGAATCCATGGATCCATCCTGCCTTGTGTCAATGGTTCAGGCTGGGGGTGGTGGTGTAATGGTGTGGGGAGTGTTTCCTTTGCACACATTAGGTCCTTTAATACAAATCGAACATTGCAACGTCACAGACTACCTGAGTATTGTTGCTGACAATGAACATCCCTTTGTAGCACAGTCTACACCTCTTCTGATGGCTACTTGTCACAAAGCACACGTCATCTCAAGCTGGTTCTCCGAATATGACAACAATAGTACTCCATTGTCCTTCACAGTCATCAGATCACAATCCTATGGAGCACCTATGGGATGAATGTGTGGCCGTCAGATCTGCAGCAACTGCGTGATGCTATCATGTCAACATGGACCAGAATCTCCAAGGAATTTTGTCCATGCCACAAAGAATGTAGGATTTTCTGGGGGCAAAGGGAGGTCCTACCCAACACTAGAAAGGTGTACCTAATAAAGTGTATTTCAAAATGGAGAATATCTATTGTCATTGCATATTGTTTCTGGGGGATGCAAAATGTACTCTTTTCATGGAATGAACCAGTTGTAAATGGAATCAGGCTTATACATGGTTTTCATTTGCTGATTATTAGATGCATATGCAACCTTATTCAGATTTATCATATTTCGGAAGAAGAAATTAACTGTTTTGCTTTTTGGAATAAGGTGTTTATACCTTATTGTGACCGTAATACTTGGGTATTCTGAATAAGATTGTAATAATAATGTGCATGTAAACATGGCCACTGGCAGTTGGGTCTGTAGTACAGTACCTTAAGGACTCTGTTTTAAAGTAGCAACTTCCAAATATATTTAGCATCAGTTATACTGTAAATAAGATTTATTATGGTCTCATGCACCTCATGTGAACTTTGCACATGTTGAGGGAGGGTGGCAAGGCCATCTTCAGTTACTCCCTGTGAGGTGTATTCAGCCAGCAGGGTGATACAGTACTGTGTCACCAAAGAGAATTATCTTACAGGATGCCATAAATCTGCAGCTCCCTGTGTTATCCAGAACCTTCCACATACTGCTTATGGAGCCTTAAAAAAAAAAAAAAAAACAAGGCTAAAACTGTCCTTCTCTCTGCGTGTTCCCTGGCATGGCTCCCAGACAGCCGCGAGGGCGTCGCTTCAAGAGTCTTATCAGATGCGCAGGCTAACGCGATAGCCACCCGGGAGAGCTTATCATTGCACTGGAATCCTCGACACGGATCACCTTTCAGAAAATTCATATAATTGGGAATAAAAAGTCATGTTTTGGCTGTGTAGCGCAGTCCATTGGGCCGGTGACTCCTGGGGCCAGATTTACAAAGGAAACAGTCGCAATGCAAAAACATTAGCTCCGATTACAAGGTGCTGAGAAATGGGTATGGAGCTACCACAACAAAAAGAAAACTTACATTTACAGAAATATATATAGGTAGGCCTATAATAAAACCAACAGTAGGCTATGGATGCAAAGATAGCTTGAAAAAAAGACACAGGTGGTGGTCCAGCAAAGGACATAATATTAACACCAGTAGAATAACAGTTGGAAGAATCTCTGCAAATTGAGAGTCGTGGGGGTGCGGAAGGAATATAGACAAATAAACTTGTAACAGGAGAAGGTAAAACTGTATTCACAATTCATTATATACCCTAACGTGTATGTGGAAGTATAAATTCAGAACTGCTTTTTTATACTGCTAGCTGACTTCAATAGGCATCTTGTGTCCTTCTGAAGATAATTTCACATTATATCTGAAAATAGATGAGATGGTAGAAACAGGTGTGAAACAAAATTGAATCCTGTCTCCTTTCCGGAGTGTTAAGGCACTCGTCCATCCCCATCCTGTGCGCTGATTTACTTCAGAGAGCACATATTCGAAGACCAAGCCAATTTCTTTGGTAAGGTTCACAGTTCTGACTACCCAGACACCTCCTCCTGAGTTTGTGCACTGTTCCTGTCCAATTCCAGAACATGTTCAGGTGCTTTCCATCCTCAGGTTCTTGGGGCAGTGAAAACATATGACTGTCGCCGTATGTAATTCCATACAGCAACGTCTCCTATAAATGTTATCATTTTGCCTCCAGTTTTATGTCAAACTATTTTTGTTTTATCTGTTCCATAGTATGTGTTTTTACACCATTTTTCTTTTTATTCCAGTCCTATACATATGTAGGGGGCACATATGTAGGGGAGAACCAGCACAATTGTAACATTTTTCACTTCTTACTCGATTACTCCAAGGTAATCAAAGACGGTGAAATTTAACTGCAAAGTGCATACACTTGCTTGAATAAGACAATGTTAGGTTTGAGGTGATCACAAACGGTTGTGTGCTATTTAAAGACATGTAAAATGACATGTGTGTGACATCTTTAATCGAGGTGCGGCACAATTGTAACAATGAAACTTAACTGAATAAATTGTTAACATCTGCATTATTTTACAGGACAAAAAACTCTTGGCTCAAAGCAGCATATCATGCATGAACGTTTAAACCAGCAACCAGTTAGGAATGCCATTTATTTTAGTTTATTTGTGAGATTGAATGAGATTGTGGTTTCTTGTATTTGACTCTTGTCCAGATTCTGTGCACAAGAGACACAAATTGCACCTGTTACAACTGGTTAAAACATTATTAGAGTTGTGTATCAATGGAAACATAATCATGATTTAAATGGCCATGTTCTTCATTTGCTTTAAAACCAACCACAAGCTAGCAAATCTGATTCACTGTAATTTGTCTCTGTAGCTTAGCGTATGCTAACATGTACAGTGAATATCCCCACAATTGTAAGACGTGTTACAACTGTGCCTCATAGGGATAGACTTGCTGTTCCATTGCATTTTCATTTATGTGAGTAAGCAAAACGAGCCAAATACATGCGGACTTGGAGCCAGGGGATACATGATCAAAATGGTGTCTGTTTTGGTTTAATGAGCCCAAACATCAAAGAACACTACATTCATTTACTTAAAAACCCGTTTTTTTTTTTAGATGAATTGCGCAGGGTTTAATGCACAAAGCTCAAACTTGCAGACTATTTAGAGGACAACACAGTGCATATATGAATGCATTTTCACATCCGTGCTTATACTGTTGGGTGAGAAAAAGCATTTGTTACAATTGTGAGGCATTAGAATTGTGCTGGTTCTCCCCTAATTTGTGGAGCAAAAGTAGGCTAATTGGCAACAAACTATGTTTTGATGTTAGTTTCGTGCATTAGCGTGGCATATTTCTCTGTGTCTCCATCAGGCCAGTCAGAACAACCCCCCCCCCCCCCCCCATCAAAAATATTGGACAGTTTATCAATGTAGAATAAAGTAATAATTTTTAACTTTTGGTGGCAGATCCTTTGCATAAAATAACTGCTTGAAGTCTGTGATGCATAGACATCACTAGATGCTGGGTATCTTCCCTGGTGATGCTCTGCCAGGCTGATACTACAGCTATCTTCAGTTCCTGCTTGTCTTTTTGTCTTTAGTCTCCTCTTCAGTATGTAAAATGCATGTTCAATTGGATTCAGATCCAGTCAAGGATTTTCCGCTTATTGGCCATCAAAACCCCCTTTCGTTGCTCTTGCAGTATGTTTCGGGTCATTGTCTTGTTGCATGATAAAATACTTCTGTTCAGAATTCATTGTTCTAGTCTGCAGTCATATCATCGATGAAGACAAGTGAGTCCATTCCACTGGCAGCCATACAGGCCCAAGCCATAACTCACCTCATCCACCATGTTTCATGGATGAGGTGGTATGCTTTAGATCACGGGCATTTCCTTTTTTTCTCTCCACGCTTTCCTCTTTCCATCACTCTGGTATTTGTCTCATCTGTCCACAAGACTTCCAGAACTCCTGGGGCTCTTTTAGGTTATTTTTAGCAAACTGTAATCTTGCCTTTCTGTTCTTCAGGCTTATCACTGATTTGCATCTTGTAGTGTAGTCCTGTTGGTATAGTCTTTGACACATCTACACCTGCATCCAGGAGAGTATTTTGGATCTGTTGGTCCATTGCCGAACAGTTGACTTGGGCATGGCCAGGGTTTTTGCAGTGGTCCTGATTGATTGATTTCTGAGCCTTATGACGGCTAGCTTAATTTGCATCGACACTGCTGTCTTCCTCTTGTCGTTAAACCCCAACAACAATCTCCAAATTGCACAGTCTAGAATCAAGACTAGACATCAACATCTTCAATATTCACTGACAACACAAATGAATATATATAGTGGTGTGAAAAAGTGTTTGCCCCCTTCCTGATTTCTTATTTTTTTGCATGTTTGTCACACTTAAATGTTTCAGATCATCAAACAAATGTAAATATTAGTCAAAGACAACACAAGTAAACAGAAAATGCAGTTTTTAAATGAAGGTTTTTATTATTAAGGGAGAAAACAAATCCAAACCTACATGGCCCTGTGTGAAAAACTGCCCCCTAAACCTAATAACTGGTTGGGCCACCCTTAGCAGCAATAACTGCAATCAAGCTTTTGCGATAACTTGCAATGAGTCTCTTACAGCGCTGTGGAGGAATTTTGGCCCACTCATCTTTGCAGAATTGTTGTAATTCAGCCACATTGGAGGGTTTTCGAGCATGAACCGCCTTTTTAAGGTCATGCCACAGCATCTCAATAGGATTCAGGTCAGGACTTTGACTAGGCCACTCCAAAGTCTTCATTTTGTTTTTCTTCAGCCATTCAGATGTGGACTTGCTGGTGTGTTTTCGATCATTGTCCTGCTGCAGAACCCAAGTTTGTTTCAGCTTGAGGTCACGAACAGATGGCCGGACATTCTCCTTCAGGATTTTTTGGTAGACAGCAGAATTCATGGTTCCATTTATCACAGCAAGTCTTCCAGGTCCTGAAGCAGCAAAACAGCCCCAGACCATCACACTACCACCACCATATTTTACTGTTGGTATGATGTTCTTTTTCTGAAATGCGGTGTTACTTTTACGCCAGATGTAATGGGACACACACCTTCCAAAAAGTTCAACTTTTGTCTTGTCAGACCACAGAGTTTTTTCCCAAAAGTCTTGGGGATCATCAAGATGTTTTCTGGCAAAATTGAGATGAGCCTTAATGTTCTTTTTGCTCAGCAGTGGCTTTCGTCTTGGAACTCTGCCATGCAGGCCATTTTTGCCCAGTCTCTTTCTTATGGTGGAGTCATGAACACTGACCTTAACTGAGGCAAGTGAGGCCTGCATTTTTTTGGATGTTGTTGTGGGGTCTTTTGTGACCTCTTGGATGAGTCGTCGCTGCGCTCTTGGGGTAATTTTGGTCGGCCGGCCACCCCTGGGAAGGTTCACCACTGTTCCATGTTTTCGCCATTTGTGGATAATGGCTCTCACTGTGGTTTGCTGGAGTCCCAAAGCTTTAGAAATGGCTTTATAACCTTTTCCAGACTGATAGATTTCAATTACTTTCTTTCTCATTTGTTCCTGAATTTCTTTAGATCTCGGCATGATGTCTAGCTTTTGAGGATCATTTGGTCTACTTCACACTTTGTCAGGCAGGTCCTATTTAAGTGATTTCTTGATTGAGAACAGGTGTGGCAGTAATCAGGCCTGGGTGTGGCTAGAGAAATTGAACTCAGGTTTGATAAACCACAGTTAAGTTATGTTTTAACAGGGGGGGGGCAATCACTTTTTCACACGGCCATGTAGGTTTGGATTTTTTTTTCTCCCTTAATAATAAAAACCTTCATTTAAAAACTGCATTTTGTGTTTACTTGTGTTGTCTTTGAATAATATTTAAATTTGTTTGATGATCTGAAACATTTAAGTGTGACAAACATGCAAAAAAAAAAAAAAAAAAAAGGGACATCAGAAAGGGGGAAACACTTTTTCACACCACTGTACATGCCTAACGAAAGACATATGAAGCCAATTCAACAAATACTCCTCCGATATTATTGAAAATACCCTCAAATTAAAGCTGACAGTCTGCACTTCAACTAATATATTTCATTGTATATTTTCAAACTCAAAAGTGCTAGAGTACAGAACATAAATAACATAAATAAAAATGTGCCCAATGAATTATGGTGCTCCCTGGATGCTTTAATATACATTTTAATGTTCGCCAAAACAAGATGTTACAAAGTAGCTGTAGCACACAGTCATGTAATGATAAAAAAATATCTGATAATGTGTAGGCTGCGCAGCATTAAGCGAAGTTTGGACAGTGACATATACAAGAATTAGGCCTAACATTGCCATAATAATGCATGACAAAGTTATTCTAATACAAAATATGATGGAACCCTGTTTAATCCCTTAAGCCGCATGGCCAGAGTGTGTTTATTCCCATTGAACAGCTAAAAAAGTAAAAATAACGGTTCTATTTGTATAAACTATTTTATGATACCGTTGTTTTAGCAACAACATTGTTTTATAACATAGTAGTGCAGTGACAAAACAAGCATGGAAGGACCTCAACTTCTATGCTTTTTAGAAGACGAAATGAACTGGTACTCTTCTCACAGTGTTCCTTTTTCCTTCTGTCTCCAAACTGTAGTTGGGAGTGTTACGAATCTGTCTGTGCTGGGAAACCTATTAATCAAATTAAGCCTGTAGTTTGCTGGCCGAAACGTTATGCCCCTAATTACACTTAATTATCGAGAGATTCCTAACCTTAGGTATGTGCTGTGGGCCTAATGGAAAAAGGAAAAACAAAATGGCACGGGACACATCCACCATTTCCACAGGTGATTCACCTTGGTTGGAAGACGCCCTCCCTATCCTCACCAGGGCCAGCCCAATCGTTCTGCCTTTTGCGGTGGCGTGATCTTGAGGCTTTTGCAGAGAGTGTAATTTAAGTTTGAGTGGATATAAAAGAAACAAAAGAAAAGCAGAGCAAAACAAAATCCTCCAGCATGGATGATTTTCCCCAAATCCGGTAGGGGATAATGACAGTGCGATACTATTTGCGGAAAACTTCCCTCTAAGTCGCTGATCTGTACTAGCAACGATGTGCAGCAAGAATGAACGGTATTTTTCCCCAAAACGGTATGTCTCCACCAAAAAACAATCTTAGTTTGCGTTCACTTCTTGCCCTCCCATCAATTAGGTGGCCGACCTAAATCACCTGTGGAACAGAGGTGTGTCCTGCTGCCCTACATCAAATCAGCAAGTGCCAAAACAAAAACAAAAAAAATGGGGAAAAACCAAAAGGAAACAAGGAATGTCAATGTGTGTAATTCCTAGTCGTAACAGGCGACACAGGGGAATTTAACCACCTTTTTGATTTCTTGGCCGAAGCTGCTAATTATAGCTAGTTAGCTGTAGCTGCACCATTTACTCGTCAGCAATCTCGGCGTCACACCCAACTTAATGACAAGAACGAGGAGTCCTTCAGCATTCGCTTTCTTTATTGCACCAAATAAGCTTTTCACTGCAACCTGCTCTCTTTCAAACACTCAACAGAAACAATACAGCAACCCCCATGATTCCCACTCTTGAAGCTGCATATCCTCATTTAGCATCAATGGCAATGGTCCGGAGAACCAAATCCATTATTAATTCCAAAAACATTTAAAAGGCAGAGAAACATCAATAAGAAAGAAAAAAAAATCGGGGCGAAAATCAGGAAATCGGTTAAAACCAACGATGATGAGCCTTGCATATATCATAAGATCAATCTTGTTTAACCACTTTCCTCAAGGATCAACATCAGCAGCCATTTTGTTCCACCCAATATGTGTCTTTACAACTTTCCAACAGAATTCATCATTGTCGTTAATTATGCTTGCGGTGGGGTGTCTCGTGGCGCAGCCTGCAGAGCACTGACCGCATGCTCATTGTGAGCCGCGACGTCAACGGTTCGAATCCGACCATCTGACAATTTGTCGCATGTCTTTCCCTCTCTCTCGCCCCCATTCTTCCTGTCTCTATCTACTGTCCAATAAAGCTGAAAAAGGCCTAAAAAAAATCTCTAAAAAAAATTATGCTTGCGGTTATATTTTTATTGGAAGATTTTAAGAATAGTGTCTCATTAAACATCGAAATGCATTTGGATGATAATCCCCTTAAAAAAGCTGCAGTGGTGGCATCTCACCCACCGGTGGAATATCCAGGTCTTTTTCCCCTCTTTTCCACTCTCAGGCTAAGGCTGCTAGTCAGAGTGAGGGGGAAGTGGATCAGTCTGACCTCTGTGTGAACTTAGCAGGGACCTTCTTTGCTTTGATGATCATGAACTTAAATTTGATGAGATCTGAAGGTTTTTGTTTGAATAATGGTGTGCTGACATGGAAATATAGAGGGCCTCAGTGCCCAACTGATGAAGACTGGAATGTTAGGCATCAGACTGTTTTGCCCACTTGTCATCAAGAGGAAATACTTCATTTAGCTCATGGAGCCCCTACAGCAGGTCACCTAGGAATTAGGAAAACTATTAAAAGTCCTCCAGCATTTTTATTGGCCAAAGATGCACAAGGATGTAGTGGCCTTCTGCCGTACATGTCATGCTTACCAGGTGGTAGGAAAGCCAAATCATGTTACTCCTGTAGCTCCATTGATGCCTGTGTCTGCCTTCGATGAACCTTTTTAATTGTTTTGTAGGTCAAAATGAGGAAACAAATATCTACTAACAATAATGGATGTGGCTACAATATTTTAGGAGGAATGTTGCTTCAAAATCTATTTTGGATGCCCTGCTCAAGTTTTTCACCCAGTATGGGCTTCCAAAGGAAATACTGTCTGATGAGGGTTCAAATTATATGTCTGGCATGTTCCAGTCAGTGCCTCAGTTGGGCATAGACAGCTGAAATCTTCTGTTTAACATCCACAGTCCCAGGGAGTCTTAAAAGGTGTCATCAAACACTCAAAGCTATGATTCATACCTAATGTGTTCAGTATCCTGATGTTTGGGACCAGAGTATTCCCTTCCTTCTTTTTGCTGTACGAGATGCTGAAAATTAGTCAACAGGCTTCAGTCCCTTAGAATTGGTATGTGGCCGTGAGATCCATTAAAATGGGTGAAGGAAAGATTTTTGTCCCCAGAAAATCATATTAACTTATTGGGCTGCTTCTGCTTTTAAAACCCCATTGAAGTCAGCTTCTGCTGTAGACAAGAGCCACTTCAAAGAAGCACAGGAGGAGCTGAGAATATGCTATGACCGATAAGCTAAAGCCTGTGTGTTCCATATTGGAGATACGGTTCTTGTGCTTTTGCCAGACCCAGGAGACCCATTGAAACTTGCTTTAGTGGTCCCTCCATTGTCAAGTTTCCTTTTTTTATTATTTGTCCCCTGGATATTGAGAATCTCATGCACATATACAGGTCTTTGTTTTCAGATACTCCTGGTCTTACGACTCTTAATGGTCCATGACAAAGACATTGGGAATGCCTCACCTATAAAACAGTATCCATATATGGTGAATGCTGACAAGATGGTGAAAAATAGAGAAGAAATCTCATACGTGTTGCACCATAACCTCATTGAGCTTAGAATGAGTGATTGGAGTTCTCTGGTTGTTACCATTTCTAAACCAGATGGTTCAATGAGACTATCCATAGATTACCAGAAGGTCAATGCAGTCTCCACGTCCAATTTCCCAGAAAGAAGATTGTATTGACTGAATTTGCTCTGCAAAATTTGACCTCCTGAGGCCTTATTGTCATGTCCCCTTGTCCAGTAGGGCTAAAGAAGTCTCAGCGTTTGTTACACCTGATTTGGTATACCAGTACCTTAAAAAATGCTCCCTCATCCTTTCAAAGGCTTATGAATCATGTGACAGAGGGCCTGACTAACTGTGTTGCTGTATATATTGAGAAAGTAGTGGTATATAGCAGTTCCTGGAAAGACCATATAGTCTATGTTGGATGATTTTTTTGAACAACTAGCCTTGGCTGGGCTAGTCATTAATCTCTCTAAGAGTGAGGTTTTATTATGTGGTGGGGCAAGGGCATGTACCTGTACACTCTCGCTCAGCAGAAAATCTGTGATCTGCCTATTCCAGGAAAGAGTTACTGTGTATTCCGGGGATTTCTACAGGAAAGTGTAGTTTGCAATCCCCTCGCCTTCTTGAAGTGGTTTAAAACCAAGAACCAGTGGTTATTCCTTTGGAGTCTAGCTCTTCAGCCATACAATCTGTGAATACTGCATATTGCTGGTAAGGATGATGTCATTGCAGACACCTTGTCTAGACCTTGTGATAGGACAGTTATGAAGGCATTGTGTATATATTGTAAATAAATATGTTAGTTGATATGTGTTGTTACAACCACATCACATTACATTATATGCATTTGGCAGACACTCTTATCCAGAGCGACGTACAACAAAGTGCATACCCAAAACCAAGGAACTAGGAATTACACACATTGACATTCCTTTTTTTCTTTTGGTTTTTTCCTTTTTTGTTTTGGCACTAGGAATTACACACATTGTTTTGGCACTTGCTGCTTTGCTGTGATTTAGATTGGCCTCCTAATTGATGTGGGAGAGAACGTGAACACAAACTTAGATTTGTTTGGTGAGGACAGTCAGTGATACGGCTTTGAGGAAAACTTTATTATTACCGCATGTCGTGGCTATTTACCGCTGAGCATGACTTAGAGGGAAGGTTACCGCACGTCATATTACACTGTCATACTCACCTTCCGAGAGAATAATTATTTTTAATTAGTTAATTCTGCCGCTTTTCAGGTATACTGTATGTTGCGTTCTTCCAAGCCTGTAGAGTTTGTAAGTCGAGGGCTGTTCGCCATGCCGGAGAATTAGTTTTGCTCAGTGTTTCTTTTGTATCCCATAAACAATTTAATTAAACTATCTGCGAAAGCACCAAGAGAGCACGCTGCTGCAGTAGCCACTCAACAGAGGTGAGTCACCTGTGGAAATGGAGGATGTTGTCACGTAGCATTTTCTTTTTCTTTGCTTTTATTTAGATTTCCCCTTTTCCATTAGGCCCACAGCATACACCTTTGGTTAGGAAACTTCTCTCTCATTGAGTCTAGTCAGATGCCTCACTGTTAGGTCAGCATACTATCGGCTCAATTTGGTAGATAGATTTCTCAGCATAAAGGGAACTTGTAATAATATGCTTTTACATCTGAAAAGTGGTCGCAGTCATTTAGTAAATTTGGCCTTTGGTCATATGCGTTTCCCCCATGCAAGAGGGTGGACTGCTCTCCTTAAAAAAAAAAAATTAAATAGAAGCCATATTTTGAGTGTTCTACAATTCATTTGTTGAATTTCAATTCATTTCCAAAATTGACGGAATTGAATCCCAACCTTGATATATAGTATTTAAAATGCTTTCTCCCTATTCTATCCTGCTTCTGATACCCAATCATGGTCATTGCAACCTCAGTTTGCCAGTGCCGGAAGGCTTTTCACACGTGGTTGACAAGTTGAGCTCTCGCACACATGCGCGGGAGGGAGGCACTACATGTGCAGCTCAACAGGGAGACCGGAGCACCTGATTGGCCAAAGGAGCCTGAGCATCCCCCTGAGGTGCATTTTGTCCATTTTACATTCCATGGGGTTTGAGGGTGTGTGAAATCAAAAGCCTTTCTTCCTCCTTTTGAGCTGTTTTATCCATCTTTTCTGGTGCTCCTTTTTCAAATGCTTTGCCCTTCCTGATGTGGTCTTGTCTTGCGTGGCTGGAGTCTGAATGTGCACAGGTGGCGTTTCAGCAGTGCAAGCTTACAGTGGCTTACAGAGCAAACAGTCAGATCCCTGGAGAGCAGACTGAATGTCGTCATCGGCCTCACAGTTTGTGGGGTAGACGAGGACAGAGATGCAGTAGGCGTAGGCTGTTAACAAGATCGTCATAGGACCAGTGTCTTAGGACCAGTGTCATAGGACCATAATATCCTAATGCAGTTCCTCTCCAGGTGTTGCCTTTTGTGGGGTCTCACAATGTGGTTCAGGGTGTTTCTCCCCCAGGAAGAAAAAAAGAGGACTATGGCCGCTGTTCTGTATAAAATTTTTACCACAGCGACAGATTTAAATCACACATTAATTATTTGTTAACCATAATACTGCAGTATTCAATTCACTGTGGTGTTTGCATTCTCAACCCAATGAAATAGCCAAAGGTTGCTTGCTAGAACTAGCTTGTCGATTGCTAGCCTGATGGGATTTTATACGCAGCCAGAATCTTTCTTTCAATTGTCCGAACAATTTGTGCATTTTGTCACTGGTGGTGAAAGCGCATTTATTTTATATTTAACTCAGCATACCATTTCAGCCAAAATAATTGTTTATCGATTTGTAATTTTTTGTAAACGTTTACAACTCAGCTTTGGTTAACCATTTAAACATTTAACCATTCACACCCATAATTCCCCTAGGAATTCTGAATACGTAGCAAGGGAGCTCTGCCCACTCTTGGTCTGCAGAGTTTAGTAAGCCTAGAGTTGAAAGTGAAAGATGCCTGTTGCCATCAAACTTGTTGAGAGTCGACTGCTTTTGCAATTCTAATGGAAATATCGCTGTAGTTTTGTGGTCACTGTGACCACAGTCTTAATTTCTAATTCTATTGGAAACATTGCGATGATGTAGTCACTGTGAAAATCTTTGTTCCATTTTTTTTTTTAAATTGACGTCTGTTTCAGCACTTACAGACCAATGAGGCGTCAGTTGTTCCAAGTGGGCCTCGTGGAGCTCCCTGTTTTGGGAACCACTGAGCTGTGGGTTAACATGCTTCTGTAAAAAGCATGTTAAAAGTAACTGGGCTGGAGAAAATGCCCCAAGAAAATATAGTGAGTGAGCGCTGCAGCAGCATCATAGGTCACTGACCATGGTGTCTTGCCCCACAGCAAAATGCCGAGTTTGGCTGTGTTTTCTGGAGTGCACCCTTTTCTGTCAGGCTAACTGAGTGAAATTAAGTGGCATTGTACCTCCCACCCCCCACCCCAGAGGCAGTGAGGCCGAGCCCGTCTGATAGGAGCAGTTCTGACTCCTGAGCCGGAGATAATGGACTGGGTGCTCCCGCCTGTCCCTCTGCTAATGCAATTTAGCAGCAAAACCAGCATCGCATTTTCCATGCAGAGGGTGACCCCCCCCACTCCTCTGCTCAGGAGTCCATTCTTCCTCTTTGCTTCTTTTGCGAGGTACCTTGCAAAATGTCAACACACATTTTACTTTGCCGTCTTCATCAAGTGGGTCAGCTATCCCCAGGGGACAAGGGGGAACTCTGGGGCTTTCTACTCTGGTGAGCAGCAGGGGGGAGGTGGAGGCTGGTTCAGGGCTGAGGTAGGGCTGGGTAGTCAACCAATCCTAATTAGGTACAACAGCCCTATAATGGTGTTATTTTTCTTTTCCTTCTGTCTGTCTAACAATTGAGTTCTTGTAATTTTGCTAAATTTAATTCAAAAATGAGGAAAGAGTGACACATGAATTGTTGAAAAATCGCCAGCTGATCTATTCAGTTTTTGATGACCATGTTCATAATTTTCATTTTGTTTCACTCTAAAGGCGATACTGCCTATAAACTGTGATTACGGCCTATAAACCCCACCCCCCATTACCTCTTCCTCCTTTTTTCAATGATGTGGGTTTTTTCTGTACAAAAATCAAGTACAGCATTTATTAATGTAACTCCCCCCCCCCCCCCCCCTTCGGTATATGAAAGAATACATATGTTAGAAAAGAGAAAAAGAAGAGCCCTACATAACTTTATAAACAATTAAATAATTTGATCAAATATTGCTAGAGAAGAAAATAAACTACTTGTGTACATAGTCTACCATTCCCTTAATAAATTATATTCTGAGAAATTCTTTCTCGGATGTGAATTGCTTTGTAAATATGCTAAGTTTCTATTTTCAAATATGAGGGTGAAATTGAAGGTGCAGCATGCTTAGCAGGCAGGCTTGCAACAAGACCAGAACATATGAACAAGTGACCCTAGGACAGTATAGAGAATGTGTTACAATACATCACATTATTTTATTTTATTTTATTTAGACACTTTTAAGCGACACACAAAAATTGCATAACAAGACCATCAGAACAAACTACAGAACAGGTTGGATAAGCTACAGTTCACAGAGATATAGTTGTACAGCCATGAACATTATTTCCAGTACACATGGCAAATGGAGCAAGTCAGTAAGGAATCACGACTAACTGCATTACCAAGATACAGTAAGTACAAATGCAAATACAGTAATACAACTGCAACTAGATTAGACTGCAAAGCATAACAAGGGCCTGAGGGTCAAACAAATGGCAATGGATCGGGGTAATCGAAAAGAGGAGTCAAGGTACAGTGTGAAGAAATGAGTCTTCAGACTGCGACAGAAAATGGGCAGTGAGTGAGCAGTTCTTATAGGAATGGGGAGGTTGGGTTAAGAAGCTCTGCAGCCAGGACAGGCGAGAGGTATTCATGCCTCTGGCAGGATGTGCAAGTCACCCTGTGGCAGCAGAGCACAGCGGTTGAGCTGGTCTGTAGGGTTGAATTATGTCCTCTAGGTAGGGAAGCGCTAAATCTGTTGGGCTAAGTCTGTGCAATCTCTGCAATGCACTCTGTATTACATTGAATCGAGTGAATTTATGCAAATTAAAATAAGTACTGGGCACGCTCTTAACTCTGTCCAATCACACTGCAGAGATCTACAAATGCTGTAGGGATCTGTAGAAGACAAGCAACCAAAATTCAGTTCCCAGAACAACACAATGCTCATAACCATCCAATGGCCAGGACAGCAAAACATGCCCGAAAAGCGAGGACCATGGAAAAGCTGTTGGTCCTGGTCATGAATATTCGAGCCCCCGATTTTCCCCCTATAACTGGGGACTACAGTGGACCGTAACAAAACCAATGCCACCAAACTGAAAAGGAGTGCAGCGACATACGGTATCAAAAGGTAAAATTAATTAAACCAGTGGGCAAAGTGACCATGTCTTTATCATTGTCCAATATTGCAAGCTAATGGAGTTTCTATATCGTCTTGCCATAATTTCACTAAATAAAGTTCATAGCTGGCTAACACGTAGGCTGCACTATCATGTTTTGATATGCAAGCCAAGCAATGTGACAAACAGCCAGCTAAACACTGATTACGCTAAAAACAGTACTTAGCATGCAAAGGCACTATTTTGTTGCTAACATTTGATGTACACTAAATATACAACATTAAAGTAACTTTAGAGTCAGTTTGGAAATGACAGATGATAAAAATACTCTCTACTCTACTCTCTATGTCATTTACCAAGACTTATCTTCACTTTCAGGACATCACTTCCGAAATCTTTATCCTCCTCAGACATGTGTTTGACTGTAACTAAATTTCAGTAGTAGCCAAGTAACTTTTAAATAAATAAAAATATTTACAAGCATTTTTGCTCCTGTGTTGGTAATAAAACGACTGGTACAGGTATGTTTCATATTAAAAAATCAAATAAATGGTAATTTATATTAATAATATAATTAATATTTATAAAACAAATAAACATTATTTTACCTAAATAGATTTTCTCATTAGAATACATAGTGAAAGATCAAAACTGGCCTTCGGACAACAACAAAACTGAGATAAATAGGATTAAAAAGAATTCAGTGTAGAAAACCGTTCAAAAGATTCTAATATGATTTTAGTATAAACAAAAATATGAGGGATATATTTATTATAGGAAATGTACACAGGACATGAAAGTTGCCATAATTGCATAATCACCCATTTACTGTACTGTGATACATTTTCAGAAAGTCCATAACATATTTGCAACATATTGCAGCCAATGCCATTTTTGCAAGTGCAGTCTAAATTATGTCGAAGCATAGCTCTTTCTCCAAAGCCCAGCTCATGTTTTTGGGTGTACAATGTGAGACCCAGTCCTCCTGCTTCAATTTCAGGCTACACCAAGCTAATATAAAAGAGAGCAATCTTTAGTGGACAGTGCAGTGTGCGTGGGCAGTCATTTGGTGCACAGTGCGTCCTGTGTGGGCAGTCGTTTGGTGCACAGTACGTGGCCAGTCATTTTGCGAACAGACCATTACGCACTTGGTCCTTTATCTCTGTCCGTTTTAGACCCAGAAGGCTTGCTCAGGTACCATGCGCTATTCAGCTGTAATGTTTTGGGGAGATGAGCAGATTAAATGGGAGCTAAGGTCACAGCTTAAAATTTGATATTTCAGTTTGGTTTCATGTTCAGTGTGGTGTGGTCTTAGGTGGTGTCTCTTTCTGCACATGCAAACGTGTTTTAACCCCTTGAAAGTTGTCAATATTTTCTGGCTTAGAAATGATTTGCTGATTTTTTTTCCAATCAGTATTGTTAGTGTGTAATTATGTGTAACAGTACGTTTCAAAGCCAAAAATGGTTATTGGTCAGCAGGTATTTTAGTATATGAAAAGTAGTACATGAAAAGTTTCAATATGCTGCTTTTTAGCCGACTGAAGCAGGGTGTCCTGCAGTATTTCCCTGTATTTTGCCCCATTCATTCTTCCTTACAAGCAAGATGCCCGTCCCAGCTAATAGAAAAACAGTACGATGCTGTCTCTACGATACTTAGCTGTGGGGATCTAGTATCTTGAGGCATCAGCAGTGTTAGGTTTACACCACACGTAGCAGTATGAATTTTGGAAAACAAGAGCTTTATCTTGGTCTCATCTGGCCAAAAATCCTTCCAACATCTGCTGGGTTACACTCATACTCTAGCAAACCACAGACATGCTTTGTGAAGGGCTTGAGTCATGGGTTCTTTCTTGCCACACTCCCATACACGCTAGTCTTGATATTGGGTGTGTTCTCCTCTTTTTTCTTTTTCTCCTCCTAGCTCCACCCATCAGGAGAGGCTAGAAAATTGTCTTGAAAAAGAAGTGAAGACGGGGAAATCAAGAGAACATGAATTAGGCAAATGGAATGTCCTTGCTCCTTCAAATGTCAGTTTGAAGCCACGTCAGTTGCAAACATGCCATATGTGTGGCAGATGGGGAGAAGTGGATCCACAGGTCGATCATTTGTATGTCATGCTTTCTGAAAAAATACTTCTACAAAGGATGTGCTCGTTTCCTTGCTCAGGCAAGATTGAGAGTTCCTAACTTCTACTTCTCGCCCCAAGAAGTTAAAGACGATGGACCTAGATTGATTTCCGGATCAGGAGCAAGAAAAAGAAAGAAGTGGAGAAAAATAAGTGATTGAAATGAGCCCATTGTAATAAGCCTATTGTCTCTTGATATTGTTGACTGAGGCACCTTCGCTCTATGTTCAGCCACTAGCCTTTTCTAGACGTCTGTAATGCAGCTCCTACTTCCTGCTTATTATTCCAACAGTGCCCAAACACATGGATATTATTTTATACCCCTTTCTAATTTATACATTTGAATTTCTTTATTGCTAACTTCCATAGAATGCCATTTAGTCTTAATGTTCACACAGATTCAGTCTGACCGATGACCCTTAAGATAACACTGGGGGCTTTATACACAAAATGTGAGTTATTTAATGGTTCACAAGTAGAGGACAATGTTCAGAGAATTGTCCTTGTTAGGCAATTTAAAAAATCAGTGTAAACTTGGAGCGTGCAGAGCACAGAGGTTGAATGCTCATGCAAACGGCGTAATTTCAAACACCAGATTCAAACACGCTGCATTGCCACCTCATTTGCGGCTACAGATTGTAAAAGACTGTGCAGCCACAGTCTTTGTAAGTAACATATCAGTATCTACTTACGCAGTCAAATAAATTAAATGCACTCATTCACAATTTTGTGGTAGGAAATGCCCATAAAAAGGGTCCAAAAAAATATGGGATGCTTACATTTCCAGATTAAAAGGCACTGAGAAATGTATGCAAAGCAATAAAGTAGTGAGGGAATCATAAGAAAAATAAAACTTAGCCTACAGTTCAGGAAATATAGGTAGGTAGCGTAATTTTCAAGGAGGTACAGTAGGACTGGAGCACCAATGGAGAGTACAAAGATTTGGAGTGACATCACATAGCCTACAAAATACATTTGTAATAAAACGAACAGTATGCCTATATTATGCAAAGGAAAGATTGCATGCTGTTAGGCGGCACACAAAAGAAAAACTTCACAAGGACAGAAAACACAGGTGGTAGGCAGAGTACAAACATCCCAATTCAGTAGCTGAGTAATATTAACAATGAATATTAAGTAATATTAATGTGGAAAAATCATAAAAAATAAGCATACTGCGGTTGGAAGGAATAGACATGGATGAACTTGTAATAGGAGAAGGCCACGGAGCACCTGAAGGTTAAACTGTATGCACAATACAGGCTACCCTGTCCAGGCATATGCAGAGCAATTGTTTAAATTCAGAACCACATTTCTTTTGCTAACTGCAAGCTGATAACATCAATATCTGTCTTGTGTCTTTACAAAGATAATTTCATATTTGGTCTATAATGTAGAAGTGATTAGTAGAAACGTATCTCCTTTCCAGACACCTGTATGCATCATCGGATGTATTTGTTCATCTCCACCCCATGCAAACTCATGTAACTGTGGAGAATGTATGTAGGCTACAGCCCGGCTAATCCAGCATCCAGTGGGGGAACGATAGACTATATCAGCACCGATAAATTACTGCCTTCTTTCAGGAATTCTCACGCAAAAATGGGATGCATACTTTAGTAAATTCATTAATTAAAGCATACACTTTCATAATCTCCACCGTATTTTAGCACCTTCACTCCAGGTATACTTATGCATAAATGCCTATGCATTAACAGGAAAATTGTAGAGTGACACCATCCCTGCAAATGACATCCTAATAGGCTGAGATTTTGCCCCATTGCGAGCATTTAGTAAATCCCACATAGATATTGCGATTTTATCATAAACTTTATCCCCCAGTAAATCTAGCCCTTAGTGTTTTGAAATAAAATATTCATATTTTGTTTATCAATCATTTGTAATTTGCTATTATTTCTGAGCGCATTCCTCTTTTCTTCCATTTAAACATAAACGGGTTATTTTGGCGGGATGTCACTGATCATCAGGTGATTCACTTGTCACTGCTTGTCATTGTTGACTATATAATGTCTTTGCCAAGTAGACAATCCGATTCATGGCACATCTGCACCTTCATATTTTGTGATCAGGTGATTTTTATTAAAGGTACAATAGGTCAAGAGAGGAATTGCAGCAACAAACACCCTCAAACCACAACATGCACTGTTTTGGAAAGTTGATAGTGACAAACGCAACAGAGCCAAACACGACAGAGCCCGTCGTCTTTTCGTAGTGTTCTAGTAAGGAAATGTTCGCCGAACATAAAAGGATACAAGTTTGTTATCGGTAACAACAAGCAAATTAGTTATTCGTTAGCTTGCTGAATTTATAAATATCCATCTGAGACACAATGCGTGTGCAACAATGCTCACAATGCTCGCTACTATGTACTACTATTGCCTCAGGTGGATATTTGTAAATTTGTCAAGCTAACTATGGCTAATTTGCTTGTTGCTACGGATAGTGAACTGGTGTTGTTTTATAACTGGATATGTAGTCTTCGCTTGGATAATAAGCAATAGTATACAGTTTCAGTGATAGCTTGTCTGGAGTGCAATTTGGGCAGCTACACGTGAACAATCAGAATAAGCCCCCACGACATTGGCTGTGGCAATTAGAACCATTTTTCAACCAATTAATTGTTGTACAGCTGTGCAATGTTTTGGTACAGAGTGAGGGCCCATCAACTGTATATTTTGAAACCAGAATTTAAGGATTATAGATTGTAGAAGAACTTTTCATGTCATGCTGTATGCCTCCTGTCCTGCAGGTGTCGCTCGATCAGAATACCACTTCTCTTGTAGACTCCTCCCCCTTTTACTCCTATATCTGTCTGGGAAACTTCCTGTTCTGGGAGTATTACCATCATCTTGCTATAGAGGTGGTTTGCTATACGTAAATAAAATTGAGACCAACAGCATTCATTCTAAGTGTGATCTTTGTTAAATATACACAATGCAGAGAAAGGGAACTAATTAAAGTTCCATGACAAAACACAGGCAGAGGGTGAGTCAACATGTCATTGAGCCTTTTTCAGCGATAGGAAAGGATTTACAATGGTCTTGTAACAATGTTTTAACACAAAAATTTTAACTAGTGTACCTTTATGTGACAAAGTATAGAAAGTGACATTCCTATGTATCATTCCTCAATTAACACAATTATCATTATCACATCTGAAAGATGGAGTTACGTACATAAGCCTGAAGCACAACATTTTGTTTAAAAAAGATGCCAGAAGATATAGAACCTAGTGTTCATTCAATCTGTTAACTTTGGACACAACAAAACAAATTACGATTTGATGCCATGGTACAGACGAGGAGTTGAGAAGCCAAGCGTGATTCAGCAGTGCAGCCCTCTTGGCTGTGTGGGCCACTGCCATAGAAAATAACTATAATTTAACCATAGTATATTTTATGTAGTCGGTGTACATAGTGAAGCAAAGCTGAAATACTAACAGCATAATATTAGAGATTCAATATTTAGTAAGATATTGAAGAGCTAAAATATTTAAGCTTAAATGTTAAAGGTAGATATTGACGAATAAAGTATGTAATGGAAATCTTTGTATCTCTTTTTATTGAGCTGCTATTTTTACATTGAGCCATGTACCGTCGCTTCAAAAAGTATTTGAACAGCAAGGTCATTTCTTTGTTATTGCAATTGAGTTTGAGGTTAAAAGATGTACATGAGATGACAGATCCGATCGTTTATTTCCTGGTATTTTTATCTAAATTTGTTAACTTAGAAAGTATCACCATTTGTGTCAGACCACCCAATTGTTAGGTGCGCGAAAGTATTGTAACGTGACTGACAGGTATTTCTTGTTGCCTGCATGTGTCCTGTTAGATTGATTGATCAAAAATAGTTTTGAATGTCTACTCTTGGTTTTAGCCTGTGAAGCATTTGTGTTAGAAAAGATAAACCAACATTAAGACCAGAGAGCATTGGGGATAGCTTGTACAACAACTGTCCTGAAAAAGAAAGAAACTGCTGGCGTACTGAGTAACAGACAACGAACAGGCCGACCAAGGAAAACAACGGCAGTTGATGACAGAAACATTGTGAGAGCTGTGAAGAAAACCCCCAACACATCTCCACAGGGCAGGGGTGAAGCTATCTCAATCAACTGTTCTAAGAAGATATAGAGAGCAGCAATATAGAGGCTATACCACAAGATGCAAACCACTCATCATTATTAAGAATTGGAATCGGAAGAATCTGGACTTCAATTTTCAAAGAAGTGCGGAGATTGAGCCACAAAGGTTTTTGAACAAAGTTTAATGGACTGATGAGACCCAGATTAACCTCTACCAAAGTGATGGAAAGGCCAAAGTGTGGAGAAAGAATGGATCTGCTCATGATCCAAGGTTATGTGAGAAGCACGGTGGAGGCTTGCATGGCTGCTTCTGGAGTGGGCTCACCAATCTTTACTGATGATGTAACTCATAATGGTAGCAGCAGGATGAATTAAGAAGTTTACAAAAACATTCTGTCTGCCAACTTACATAGAAATGCGTCCAAACTAATTGGGAGGGCCTTCATCATGCAGCAAGATAATGACCCATAACACACTAAAATACTTCAGTAGGGAAAAAAAGTGGAAGGTTTTAAACTGGCCAAGTCAATCACCAGACTTTAACCCAATTGAGCATGCATATCACCTCCTGAAGAGGAGATTGAAGGGACCCGTCCCCCAACCCCAAACTCCATAACTGAAAAAGTAAAACAAAACTGCAGTTATTGCAAGCAAGGGATATGCTACCAAATATTAAGTGTTATTTATTTTAATTTACTTAAATACCCTCTGTTCGAATACTTTTGCTCATCTAAAATGGGGTGGTCTGATACCAAAGGTGCTATGTTCTAAGTAGTTTAACACAGCTTGGTCTAAATACTAGGAAATAAAAGCTGAAATTATCTTGTCTCATGTTCATCTTTTTATCTCAACCCCAAATGTATTCAGTGTATTGAAAAAACAAAGGAATTGGCCTTGCTGTTCCAATACTTTTTTAGGGGAATGTATAGAAAAAAGGAAAACATGAACATTTTTAACAAGAACAAAATGTGAATTAGCCAAATTCCATGTTTGGTATCAATCTCCACAGAACCTAATGCTAACCTTCCCAGTGATGATTTGGGGCTGAATTGCAGCCACAGGACTTGGGGCCTCATTTATACTGTAAAGGGTGTGTACCCGACTTTCCCCCCGGATTTTGTGTTTGATAGAAAATTACTAAATGAAAAACATTGAGACATGAGAGTAAATGTATTGAAATAAAAGTATGTAGTTTTCCCATATGTTTAAACAGAAAGTATACATCATATAAACATTGTTTATTATATGCAGAATTTTAGAATTATCATTCAGTTTATTTGACTAGCACAGTGCTACTGAACTCCAAGTCCTGCAGGATGCAGTATCTGCAGGCATTTGCTTCAGCTGTGCGTTACACCACCTGATTTTACTAATTAGCTGAACCAAGCAGGTAAAATAATGAGTAAAATCAGGTGGTGTAGCGCATGATAGGAGCAAATATCTGCATATATGCCTGCAGGATGTGGAGTTGAGTAGCACTGGACTAGCATATTGGTTGAATTGGGAATGTTGGCCAACAGTGGCTTCCCTCATCTTTGTCCTCTTTTAGTGCATTTATTAACTGCCAGTGATGGCTACTGACTTGAAAATTGACAGGGTGGAAAAATTCTCTTTAAACAAATTATAGGTCTCAACCTGTTTTCAGTCCATTTCCTTGATTATCAATCCAGAGATTTTTGCATGTTATTTTGCATTGCAAAATTGTGCACATTTTATTTAAAACTGTGGATATATACACAGTGAGCATTATATTGGGTGTTTATTTAGACTTAAGTCTTCTGCTGCTGTAACCTATCCACTTAAGAGGTTTGACGTGTTGTGTGTTCAGAGGTGCTCTTCTGCATACCACTGTTGTCATATGCGGTCATTTGCGTACTGTCAACTTCCTGTCAGCTTTGACCAGTCTTGCCATTTTCATTTGGCCTCTTTAATTAAGAAGGTGTTTCTGCCTGCAGAACTGCTGCTCACTGGATGTTTTTTGCTCTCTCCATTCTCTGGCAATCTCTAGACACAGTTGTATGTGAAAATCCCAGGAGATGAGCAGTTTCTGAGATACTCAAACCACCCTGTCTTGCACCAACAATCATTCCATGGTCAAAGTGATTCTGATAGTTGATGTGAACATTAACTGAAGTTCCTGACCCATATCTGCAGGATCTTATGCATCGCACTGCTGCCACTGATTAAATAATCACATGAATAAGTATGTGTACAGGTTTTCCTAATAAAGTGCTCTGTGAGTGTGGGTTGCCTTCTCATTTTCCGCACCACACTGGGAGAATATTCTTGGCAATGATCTGCAGTGCACTGATTTTCTGCCTATCAGACTTTCAGATCTTGAAGTACCATTTTTGTTAGACAGCCTTTATTGCAAAATTACCTGGAAGAAAATGTGGTAGTAGACAGAGTGGTATATCCCTTTTCATTAAGTGTAATTTTAGTGATTATAACAGATTTTTCTCAATTAAATGTATAATTAAATCTCCCAAACATGACTGTGTTTACATGTCTATTGATTGTGCAGATCATTGGCACACATGTCAAACGATGGAAATTAATAATAAAAATAAAAAAACATTATTGATTCGGGCCACCAAATCCCGACACCTGGCTCTGTTTTACATTTGCACTGTCCATTATATAAAGAGTACACTGACTAAATGTATTACAACTTGAGTTCAAAGTATCACATGCTGTATTTTAAAAAGGGATGGGTCATAGAAAGCATTTTGTTGTCATTTGAAGACCAGGGGGATCCCAAGTATTGAACTGCTTTCTTTTTTCTCCCCCACAGGAGCCTATGGAGTGGTCCTGAAGTGCCGGCACAAGGTAAGCCCAGGGTTCAGCCCGACACCTCAATTAAGCATCCGCTCGTTTCCTGAAATGCGTTGCACACTGGAACTAACCCATGTTGTGATTGCGGGAACATTAAAAACCGCAGTTTAAGCCTCTCTGTGTGAGGGCCGACGGGATTATAGGATGCTTCTTCCTTCATTACCCCCCATCAGCGCACATTAATAAAGGGGATTTAATCCTCCGAGTGTTCAGCGAAATTGAAGGGGAATTAAAGCTCAGACCTGCTGTAATGTGTTCATGCAGAGCATGATTGGAGCCAGGAGGCATTTGCGTAATTTGTCATTTTAATTCCCCTAGATTGTCCCAGAAAATGATGGGATCAAAAGGTCTATTCAGAACAGCATTGACCTGTGTATCAGATCATGCATGTTTCTTTTTATTCATTTATTTTTTAGGGGGGCGAGGACTGCAAAGTTTGATCAGGTGTTGTGTGTTGAGTGATCTTTTTGCTGCGTCTCATTCAGTTAAACTGGGGTTCTCAAATGCAGTTCAGGGGACCCAATGCATGGCAGACCCTGAATTGTATCCAACTGATTCTTTTTCTTAATTAGACTCTTTTAATGTCTTTTGAAGGATTCATTCCTCTTAAGGCTGTGTTATGTCAGAAATGGCTATGCATGTGAAATAAATGTCCCTGGGAGACCTCAGCTGAATGGTGGTGCAGTAGATATGAGGCAAGGGGTTACCAGGAAAATGTTTTCACTTTGTTTCCAAAAAACACAGAGCTGTGCAACAAAAAGAACGAATACAAAAAACCCCAAATTAAACAAACTCGATTAAGGAAACTTGGCAAACTACACACGGCTGCAGCACGCTACCCTCTGGCAGTGTTGCTAGCCTCGTCAATGCTCGACCGAGTCGACCAAGTGCCAACTGTGACCCGTAGCTCCATAGGGCAATACAAAATTGCCGATTGCGTCGCCCGGGGTATGGGAGGGTTCAGTCCGTTTGGGGTCCACATTTCTCTCCAGCAAACTCAGCTGGTTAGGAGCTCGAAGACTTTATGCTGAACCCGCACATAAAAGGTCTTCCTCCAACTCATCTCTGTGCAAGCTTGGCTGTAGTCTGCAGTGTGAAAAGATGCACGCAAACCACAGATGGCAACTGTACACTCTGTACTGTTCCATATCAGCATTGGGTTTACACACCTGCGGTTGCAAATGATTGGACATTCCAAATTATGGTGAGAATTGGATATTTACAGCCCCACCTTGGGTGGTAATGTTTTTTTGTTTTTTTTTCAAGAAAAATGATCAATGAAAAGCAATGTTTTGTAAGTCTGTTGAAAAGAGCTGACCATTGTGTCCAACGGAACAATGGAAACCTCTGTGAAATCGCTATACTATATTGTTTACCTAAAAATCCATCAGAAATAGAACATTGTCCAACCAGCCATCAATTTCTAAACCGCCTTCTCCTGGTCAGGGTCGCGGGGGCCTGGAGCCTAACCCAGCAGACATTCTGGAAAGGCAGGAATACACCCTGAGCAGGTCACCAATCCATCGGCAGGCCCAAACACCATTCACTCACACATTCTTTCCCCAAGGACAATTTTGACTGACCGATTAACCTAACCTGAATTTCTGACCGTGGGAGGAAACCAGGGTACCTGGTACAAATGTGGACATAGGAAGAACATGCTACTGTAACTCCAGAGAAAAGCCATAGTCAGGATTTTAACTCTGAACATTCTTGCTGTGTGGCAACAGCACTACACACTGCACCACCTTTTTGCCCAGACCATATTGGTATATCTTAAAATTAAATTACAATGAAATTAAATATAAATTTCAGCTTGAATTGAATACTGAAATATTGCAGTATTTTTTAAGCACTTCTCATAAAATGTTTATCATATTTTATAGGAAGCCCACATATTTACAATTGCAGCATATTATCTTTCCTAAGGGCCTGTGTCCACTAAGCTTCTTTTCTGGCAGAAAAAGCTCTGGCAGAGCGCTGGGAAATGCTGGGTTGATGCACCTGAAAAAAAACGCTTTGGTGCGCAAAATAAATGGTGCACGTGGGTTATGTATCTATGACAACATCTTACCTAAACATTCTAATGTATGTAATGATGTCACTCGTTGTTGTTTGTTTATTTATTTAGGGTTTTCGACATGAGTTCAACAAACTGAAGGATGCTCGCCCCAGTATAGATACTCTCACACCGCTTTTCCTCCATATTCTTGGAAACAATGTTATGAAGCCGGGCAACATTTAGGGTCAGGGTGCTTTTAAGTTCCGCCCCATCTAAGCTGTGATTGGTCGGAACATGAAAAGTTGACCAGTGACCGAAGCGAGCGCACAAAGAACGTGGAGCACTGACACCAGGTGCATCACTTTCACTAGAGGCAGCTGCATGCACTTTCTCCCTATGGAAAATAATTTTTAAAAGGCTCTGGCGGGGTGTCTCGGTGGCGCAGCCTGTAGAGCTTCATGCTCATTGCGAGCCGCGACGTCGGCGGTTCGAATCCGACCGTCTGACATTTGTTGCATGTCTTCCCCTCTCTCTCACTCCCATTCTTCCTGTCTCTCGATACTATATACTGTCCAATAAAGCTGAAAAAGGCCTAAAAAAAATATCTTTAAAAGGCGCTGGCGCTCATAGAAAGAAGGACATTTTCAAACGTAATAGAAGGCTATTGTGACATTTTTAATAGAAGGTTATCATCTGTTGTCAAAACCTTTGTACTTGTATCTGGTATATGCATACATTCTGCTCTTTGGATTTTTTTTGGTCTAGTTTATTCCTTAAACTATAACCTGCTCAAGCCATTTTATTTGCCGTCATAGATTTCTTAGATTATTACATTTTACTTTTACTTTACACCATGCCAGCCAGTAGAGAGAGGATGGGTTCTCCAGCTATAGTAGTTCTGTTCCCACAAGAGTTTTCTGCTAAAAGTTGCACAGTCACAACATCTGGGCTGCACACGTTCAACCAACTGCATCGGAGCCTGTGGAAAAAGTTACTTAATCAACCAATTAACCAAATTTAGATGCAGATGGTTGAACACACCCAGGCCTGAGTGCTGCCAGCCCTTTTGAATCTAAACCTCACTCCTATTGAACATTACCATCAGTGTGAAGTGTGCAAGCACACTATACCACAATCAAAGGAAAGTCCAGAAGAGATGAGGAAAAAATGAAGTTTATCAGACTGGAAAGGGCTACAAAACCATTTCTAAGGCTCTGGGAATCCACTGAACCATAGTAAGAGCAATCTCCTCCAAATGGAGAACACTGGAAGAGTGGTGGTTATGCAGCAAGAAAATAATCAAAACCACAAAAGCAAGTCCACAAATGAATGCCCGAAAATAAACAAAATGTAATATGTTTTGGAGCGGCCTAGTCCTGATTTGAACCCAATAGATAGAGATGCTGTGGTAGGACTTGAAATGAGCAATTCATGCTAGAACTGCTGAATTGCAGCAGTGTTTATACATAGAACTCCCATTTTTGGGCACCATAATGTTTGGTACACAACAATCTTATGTACATGGAAGTAGTCATGTTTAGTATTTTGTTGCATATCTTTTGCATGCAATGACTGCTTGAAGTCAGCGATTTTCTGGTGATGCTCTACCAGGTCTGTACTGCACCCATCTTTAGCTCATACTTGTTTCAGGGGCGATTCCCTTTAAGTTTTCTCTTCAGCATATGAAAGAGAAAAAAGGTTAAATCCTCAAGATCTTGTGCAGTTCCTACTCTCCTCCATATTTTGCTCTTGCCATCACTGATATAAGTAAATCTGTCCACAAGACCTTTTTCCAGAAATGTGGTTGCTCTTAAGTACTTCTTGGCAAACTGTAACCTGCCCATCCTGATTTTGCGGCTAACCAATGGTTTGCATCTTGCAGTGTAGCCTCAGTATTTCTGTTCATGAAGTCTTCTGTGGACAGTGGTCATTGACAAATCCACACCTCTCCTTAGCGATTAGTAAGGTCACCAGTGCTCTCTTTCTTCTTAATTATGTTCCAAACAGTTGATTGTGGTTAAGGTTTGGCAGATGTCTCTTAACCATTTTCGTTTTGTTTCTCGGTTTCATAATGCCTTCTTTGACTTCCTTTGGCACAACGTTTGTCATATTCGATTAATCGCCAACCTTAGTTCATGCTCAAAAACCACCCGAATTGTTTTAAATAAAACGGTTCTGCAAAGAGTGGACTAATATTCCTCCAGACGATTTGAAAGACTGATTTTTGGAAGCAATTGGTTGCAGTTTTTGCTGCTAAAGTTGTTTAAGGGGGCAACTACTTTTTCATGTAAAAAAATGTGTTTTGTGTTAACATGGGCTCCCTTTGTCTCATATTGCATTTATCAAAATATCTGAAACCATTCAATGTGCAATAATAGAGGAAATCAGAGAGGGGGAAAATGCAGTACTTTTTCACAGCACTGTAGAGGGCACCTTTTTCGTGTGCAGGGGGTCTGTGCACTGACCATATCAAAACATTTTTGCAGTTACGCCCTTGCTGTTCATCGATCAGCTATTTTTGCAGGAAACACAAACCAATGAGCTCACATGACCTCTTGTTAATGGCCCCTGATTAATGAAACCGTAGCCGGTGTGCCATTGAGAGCTTTGAATCAGGCATTGATCCGCATTGGTTGAGCACTGTCCGAACAGTCAGGAATGAGCTCCTCGTGGCATGGGGCCAAAACACGACAGGTGCAGGACCAATTCTGGGGCTGTTATTCACAGCTTTAAAGACCCCGTTTTGACTAGTGCATGCTCTCTTCTGGAAGCCATTTCGTTTTTCAGTTACATTTCCAAACAATCTCAGGCAGTGTTCTCACAGTCAACATTTTTTAGCTTTTGGAAATGTTATTTGTCTGTTTAAAAGGTATAGAAGAAATGCTTGATTTTTGATGAAGTACTGAAAGTGTGCATGCTATGAGATGGGACTCATAGAAATGGGTGGGGAAGGATATTCATTGAAATTACAACACATTGAGGAATCTTTTCCTACTAGTGCATGAGCCCACATCCCATAGGCTGGTTCCAGCTGACTTCCCATTGGCTGGTTCCAGTGCTGCAGTGGGAAAGGGGTCACGGTTCTGCAGCTTGCCACCCACCACTCGCTTGTAAGTAGGGCAGCATCAGGGACAGCAGCGGGCTAAACTGACACAGTTCCTGCTTATTCAGTTGGATGAAACAAAGATCATACGCCCATATGAACATCATACAAGCCACCGGGAACTAAACCTGAACCTTACCCTGCCTGGCCACAGCCCCACAATCGGGAAATAATAATAATAATCTGCTGTCATGTCCTTTTTGTTCTGTGTGAGCACTTTGATTTAGCTAATATTTCAAGGCAATAGATTCTTTGGTTTACATTTTGTTGTTTTTGGCAAAAAAAAAAAAAATGCTCTAATGGACATTAAAGAACTCGATAAGCATGAGAGAAAAAAAACATATAAAATTGTTTTAAGCCAGATAACTCAAAGCCTCACTTCAAAAGAAAGATGGGACTTGTCAATATTTTAAGCTCTTTTGGTCTTTAGTTTGGTCGATTTCAAGTTAGTGCTCTGTCAGTCTTAAAGAGTTCCAAGACAGATGCTAGTGGATTATGAAGACTATTTCACTGTTTTATGAAGCATATTTTGTGTGGTTTTTAAAGTTTTTTTCCCCCCTCTCTACAGTGCAACAGACCTACTGGTAACTGCATGCCCAAGTGCTCTCCTGCCACTGCCCTCAGTAGTCCCCTTCCTGATTTATTCTTTTATCGCATATTTGTCACACTGAATGTTTTTAGGTCTTGAGACAACATGTGACAAAGGGAACCTGAGTAAAGACAAACCAACACAAACCCTTTTTTTAAATTATCATTTCATTTATTTAATGAGTAAAGGTGTAAAAAGAAATTGGCCCCTTAAATCGAGTAAACTGCTTGCACCACCTTTAGCAGCCATTGCAACTGCAACCAAATGCTTCCTATATTAGTTCCATATTAGTTTTTCATATCTCATAGGAAGTCTTGCATAGGAATTTTAGCCCACCGGTTTGCAGAACTGCTTTAATTCAGATATTGGTCAATTTTTTTGCATGACCTGCTCATAATAGGTCCTCCCACAACATCTTCAAGTCACTTCACGAGGCAACTCCAAAACATGATTTATTTATTTTTTTCAGCCATTCAGATATGGACTCACTATTGTGATTTGGATCATTGCCTTGCTGCATAACCCAATTACACTTCAGCTCACATATGACCGGATATTCTCTTTTTTTTTTTTCAGATTTTTCCCCCTTTTCTGCCAATTTGGTAGCCAATTGTACCTCGTCTGATTCAATTGGAGGTAGTCGTATAAGATGTACCGCCCGTACATCTTATCCCTCGGCGGCCGGAATGAGAGCGACACGCCTTCTTCAAGCCGTCTCGTCTCGTGCCCGTTGCCGTGATTCCGAGGCGCCCGAGGTGCTTATTGTGCGGCGATCTAATAACCCTGCCAAGTCCCTCCCTCTGGAGCAGCGAGCCAATTATCGCTGCCCCACATGAGCCGGCCAAACTTGGCTTTTGGCAGGACGGAGAATCGAACCCCGGTCCCCGGTGTGCAAACTGCAACCGCAAGTCTGCTGTGTCTTAGCCTGTTGCGCCACCGCGGCTCAACCGGATATTCTCTTTAAAAGATTCCTGGTCCAGAGCAGAATTTACGGTTTCTTCAATAATGAGTTGTACAGGTCCTGATCCAAACTACCTCCACCATGTTTGGCTGTTTGTATGATGTTCTGAAATGCTGCATTCCTTTACATTACATTACATTACTGGCATTTGGCAGGCGCTCTTATCCAGAGCGAGGTACAGTTGATTAGACTAAGCAGGAGACAATCCTCCCCTGGAGCAATGCAGGGTTAAGGGCCCAACAGCTGTGCGGATCTTATTGTGGCTACACCGGGATTAGAACCACCGACCTTGTGTCTCCCAGTCATTTACCTTAACCACTACGCTACAGGCTGCCCCCCTTTACACCAGATATAATGGGACCACAAAAGTTCCACTTTTGACTCATCAGTCCATAGAACATCCCAGAATGATTTGGGATCATCCAGGTGCTTTTTTTGTGAATGTAAGATGAGCATTGATGCTTCCCTTGTTTAGCAGCTGTTACTGCCTTGCTACTCTCCCACTAATCCTATTTAGGATGAAAACTGACTTTAGCTGAGCATAAAGAGGCCTTCAGTTCCTTGGGTGTTCTTCTAGGATCTTTTCTGACTTCCTTGATGCGTTGTCGCTGCACCCTTTGAGAGATTTTGGCAGGCACATTTGGCAATTTTGGCAAACTTTGGAAGACTCATCACTGTGTTCTCCATTTGGAGATAGGCTAATGGCTCTCACTGTGGTTCAGTGGAATACCGGATGATTAAAATGGCTTTTGTAACAACCTTTTTCCTCATCTCTTTTGGAATTTCCTTTGATCTTGACATAATGTGCTCGTAGAAATTGTGTGGTGAGTGATATTAAAGTTCAATGGCTTGGTTAAATCCTCAATTCTGATTGGCTGGGAGGATGGTTATTACTCCATATTAGCCCGGCTATGAAGTAGCATTGTTAAAAGCAGCGATTCTAAATCAATGCCTGTCAACATAAAATGGTGAACAATTATTTTCTTTTTGTTGAAAATTGTCAGCCAACAATATCACACTTGCCACACAGTCTTCAGGGACACTGCCAACTCAAGCATTTTCAGTTGGTTTCCATGAATGACTGTCGTGCAGCTAATCGTAGTTTGATTTCGTGTTGCCAGTAGTCTGTAAAAGCTTGCCTATTAGGCTAATTCACACGGTTTTGTAGCTCATCTTTGAAAATTATTAGCTAGGTTTGTAGTTTAGCCACCTGTTTTAAATATAATTTGGAAGTTAGCTATGTAACAACCTTGCTGTGGGACAGTTTGACCTAAAACCAAACAGAATGTGAGGCAACGTGAGTTACAGGGAACCTAGCATAAACATCCTGATGTTTTGTATGTTTTCAGTCAGATGATCAGACCTACATGGTTCAAGCTGTCCATGCCTTAGTCCAGAAAGAAAATGATGTTGCTATGAAATACTGACAGTGGTAGATATAAAATTGATAAAAAACTGGGTCATAAAATCATTGACAACTATGCAAAATCTGAGGATCGTAGGTACGCAGAACTACCAAAAGATCTATGAAGTAAAATGCAGTGTACCTACCCTGGTGTCCTTTTGATATAAATGGCTAAATTGTGTCCATGAATGACTGTATAGAGTAGCTGAACTAATCGTGGCTTGATTTAGTGTTGATTCAAACTGTCCAGTAAAATAACCTACGGAATCATTCCCCTCATATCAAATATCAACCTAGCCTGTTTAATTAACACGGGGCAATGTTGGTTCTCTAGCTAATGTGTGTGTGTCATTATCTGTGAGAATGATTAGCTTGGTTTATATTTTTGCCCCTGTTTTGAATAATTCAGTAGTTGGCTATCCGTGATAATAAACTTGCTGTGAGGCCATTTGACTGAAAACCAGACTGAATCTTAATGCTAACAAGGAAACTTGAGTGACAGGGAACCCAGCATAAAGCTTGTTTATCTAACCCGATTGAGCCGAGGGACTAGTGAAACGCATTTGTTGCTAAGTGTTGTAGGGTTTGGGTTATTTACTGGAATGCTTAAGTAACCTTTCTACAGTACAGTAGGTTAAGTAGCATTAATACAGTGACATTTGAATCAAATGTTTATTTTAGAATGATGCTTTTTGTTGGTAAGATGTTGTACAAGCGGGATAATGACCTTGGGTCCTGGTGTTACGCAGTTTAATGCCCACTGCTTCGCCTCTGCAATTTACTGCCTCCACCTGAAGCATTGAAACTGCATAACGCCCGGCCCCTCAGTCATTGTCCCTTACATATTGGTGACGTGTTCAATCATCTGGATCTAATTATCAAATAAATTTGGTAAATTGTTTGAGTAACTAAAGGGGCAAATACTTTTTCACATGGGTGAAATGCCCGGTGAATGAAATTAAATCATTTAAAATGTTTTTTTGTGTAGTTTCTCTTTACATTTAGATTAAAGATCTGAAACTCTTTGGTGTGATTAATTTGCAATAATAGAGGAAATCAGGAAGGGGGCAAAATGTTTTTCTTGGCACTATCATTTGGAGGCTACAAGAACAGAGCTGGCCTGGCCGAGATGAGAGTATATGGGAGGGTCAGGGTTGGTAAACTGTAATTACGGAGTGTTATAATTCACTTTATTATTCACTATGATTGATCCAAAGCCATTTACAGAAACAGCTGCAAAGCAAAGGTCAATATTATATGGTGTTGCAGAAGTAACATTAGCATTAGACTTTGATTATGACAACACAGCCAGGTTTTCACACTTTTACCGCTGTTTCTACTATTTGCAATAGTCCCTTGTTTTTAATTAATTTCACTGTATTACCCCTTAAGGTTTGGGTGTGAGAGTGTGAACACTTTTATACACAGAGCAGTTTCTTTTGACTTTTGTCTGTAAGATTGAATGATCAGGTGTCCCAAGAAAAATGCTTTCTATACGCTACAAAAGATAAAAGGCAGTCTCGCAAAAAATATTTGTTTATAAACTCGCATGCAGTATGAGTTTTTCACTTAGTCACTTCACTTAGTGCTGAAGTGAAAAGGTGAAAATAGAAAATGAACATGCATGACCTGCAAAAATTGTCCAAAAACCAAGCGGTAAAAATAAAATAAAAATGACTAAAACTCTATTTTCTTGCATAAAGACATCAAGATAAATTAGTCTTGTGGAAGTGGCATCATTGCAACAGTGGCACGCGGGGAACGGCTGCCAGTGAGACCAACATGCCGTCGAGGAGGCCCTTTGTGTCCCGTTGTTTCCTTGTCACGGCCCGGCGGCTCTCTGTCTGCGAAAGACAGTGTATCGATCGTTGGAGAGCGCGGGCAGGTCTAGCGGTTGCGCCCAGGTGAGCTGGATCCCGCCAGAACATGTCTGAACATGCCCTGCCGCCTGCAGTGTTCTATTTCAGGCCTGAGCCTGAAGCATTCGGAGCAACACCTGTTTTGCGTTTGCTTTATTGTGCGCGGCGTACCACTGGCGTCAAGCTTCGTGGATTAAACCTCATAAACTACATGCTGAAGGGCTCGTTTTCAGTGGGACTGTAAATTTAAAGAATAGCTGGCAGTCTATTTTGTTTTGTTGGTCATATAAGCCCAGTCCTGGAGATTAAGACCTATTGTTTATGTTTCGTGTAACGAAGATAAACTGTGCATGGGTTAACGTGGTTCTCCATGTGTACAGGTGGTTGAAAGCCTCTGTTGTTGCTTTGGTGGGGCTTGTGGGAATGTTATTTTTGGTGAACGGACTTGTTGGAAATGGACTGCTGCTATTTTTGGAGAAATGAAAATGGAAGGGCTTGGCACACGGCTTGGCATGTTTTCATGCAGACGTCCCGTGGAGCCAAATAAAAGGGCACACAGTGGCACCGTCCTTCAGATTCTCCAAATTTCATCCAGTAACCCACTGTGCCATCTGCACCCTGCACCCTGATCCCAGCAGCAGCAGCACTCCAATTTGGGTGCCTAGTTTTTGTTTAAAGTGACCGCCACCCTATTCTCGGTGTAGAGCTTCGTCAGGAGAATCATTTTGTTTTGTGCGTTCCTGCTCACCAGCGCACTGAACGAGTGCTGTGAGTGCCTGCAGGCTTTTTTAGCCTGTTTGGGAGGCAGAGATCACCCAGCACGTTTTCTTAGGGCATCATGATTTTCCCGTTTGTCTTCTGGAGAACGAGTCTCCCGCATGTGGCCTCCTGCCTGTGAGATTTCTGCTCTAGATACATGGGGCGGGGGTGTCTCTTCCCAACTTTCCCAGAGAGCCAGGGGAACCTTAAACTGTGCTGTATATGGTGTCCCTGGCAGTGAGATGCAGTATTACATTTTTTTTGGCCTGGACTGGAGCACCCTGTGACTACCCTGTGACCTTCATTTAACATAAGATAATAAATACGATAAGAAAGACTTTATTATCCCGAAGGACATTTGTCTTGGACACATCAGTGTCTGCTATATAAAATAGCATGCAAAACCCACATGCAAAACATGCAAAATACAAATACAGTCATCAATGCCAGTAACATACAGTATGTACAAAATACAGCATGAATACATTCCTAAGAAGCAGCATGGTGCTGGTTTATATGGCGTTTAGGGTTCTGAAGCACAGGGGTGGGGGGGAATGATTATAGTGGTTGAGCCTATACTGGGGCATCCTGAAACGTCTGCCTCGGACTCCGTATCTCGGGCAGAGACACCGGTCACGCTTGTAGCTGACATTGAGGGCAACTGCACAGCTGCGAGTGTTATGCACCTGTAATACAAAGACAGTTTGGGTCCACTCTGTGTCCCAAAAAAACAAACCTTCCAAAAATAAAGGCGTCTTCTTCAGTGCAGAACACAAACTCTGGAACACTCTAACTGAGAATCACATGGCCACATGGCCTGTCTCCAGATTCATTTTTTTAGTATTTAGTATTTAATTTTGTATCTTGATTTGCCCCTCCCCCCTTTTGTATTATATCTTTGTTTGAAATCTATTGTTTTATTGTTATTGTTAAACACTTTAAAGCACTCCGATAAAGTATTAGTATTATTTGTTTAAATAAATAATAATGGGAATTAGTTTTCTTCTTATTATTAGTGATGGTGATAATAATTATCATAATAATAATAGTGTTATTTTAACCTGCATTACTTGCATAGTGACTTGGCAGCAGTGTTGCATAATGGTAAAGGGAAATGGGCACTATATGCTACACAGGTTGCGGCATTGATTTCCAAGTGGCACTGCATAGCCTCAATCGATTAGTTAACTATAAACATACTCTACATACACTCGGTGAGCACTTTATCAGGTAGGCCTTTACACCAGCATGTTAATGCAAATATTTAATCAGCCAATCATGTAAATGCATAAAAGCATGCAGACATGGTCAAGAGGTTCAGCAGTTTTTCAGACCAAACGTCAGAATGGGGAAGAAATGTGATCTAAGTGACTTTGACTGTGGAATGATTGTTGGTGCCCAACAGGGTGGCTTGAGTATCTCAGAAACTGCTCGTCTCCTGGGATTTTCACACACAACAGTCTCTAGAGTTTGCAGAGAAGGGTGCGAAAAACAAAAAACAGCAGCTGTTCTTCAGACAAAAACACGTTGTTAATGAGAGGTAAGAGGAGAAAGGCCAGACTCTTCAAATCTGACAGGAAGGTGACAGTGACGCAAATAACCACACATTACAACAATGGTATGCAGAAGAGCATCTCTGAAAACACAGCACGTCAAATCCTCAAGTGGTGCTACAGCAGCAACAAAAGTTTAAAAAAGTCTAAAATACCTAATAAAGTGCTCAGTGAGTGTGTATTATACGTACATGTATTGCATGTCTCTCTGGATAAATGCCTAAATATATATGTGGAGCTCAATCAGTGCATCAGTTCCATGACTGCAGGTTATATACGAACCCTTCAGAACTTACTATTCTGCTGGTACCAATGCAATACAGGTTTAGTACACTGCTGTTTAGCCATGCTGTAACTGAGTTAAAGTTCTGAATGCATGTTTTGGCATGGTTCAGTTCAGAAAAGCATGCTAATTAGGTTTAGCATTCTCCACCTATTTTGAGTCTTTCACATTTCTTGGTTCACTGCCACTGAGCACAATGAGGCGGAGCGCGTGTTATGCTAAACACGACCGTGTTTCTCATAAGCCGAGTCTCTTCTCTTCAGTTTATAATAAGCAGGTGCTCATGTAAGGAATGCAGATATACTGGAAAGCTTGACTTTCTTTCTCTCACCTCTGTTATCCCCATTCACATTGAGCAATGTGTTAAATAGGGACATTGGGCTGTAATTCTGAAGTTGGTCTTGGATGAATTTAAGCTCATAATAGATGCGGTTAGCATGTGAAACCTGATCATAGATCAGTGTTCTGAGATGTACTGAGAGGTTTCATCAATGCGGGCCCTGATCTAGGACCAGTTTTTCCCCGTGATGGGAAATTGGGCATTAGTTTTAACAAGTTTCGCTCAAGTGGGTTTCTGTGTCTTTTGGCTCCTCAGCCAAGCCCTCTGGACCATGCTGAATGTGAAATAAAAACCATCAAAAGACTATCAATTTATGTTGGATCTACGTGGACAGGAGCATACAGAAGTGACAAGAGTCTTTGTTGTAAGTGAACTGCATTTACAGTATGTATCGCTTTTATCCAAAACGCTTTACAATTGATGCCTTACATTCACCCATTCACACACCCACCAACGGTGCTAGGCTGCCATGCAAGGCACCAGCCACCTTGTTGCGAGTAATTGGGGCTTAGGTGTCTTGCTCAGGGACATTCAACCCACATTGAGCCAGCAACCCTCCGACTGCCAGGCAACCACTCTTACCTCCTGAGCTACAGTAATGCCACCCCGTGTAGGAACAACTCCGTAAGGGGGGTTTAAATATTATTAAATTTCAGGCTCATTTCCATTAACTGCGCATCCACAACCCAGCATACTGCACTTTATTTGGGTTTTTTATAGGACATACAAGGCTAGCAGTGCCATGTAGTGGTTGGGGCCTTGTAAGGGTCAGTTCCACAGTGAGGCTCTGCAACTATAGACTCGACCTTAGATTTTGGCAAATCTTTGTGCATACTTGCTGTTGTGCAAGAGACTGTGGATAAGAGCGTCTGCTACATGTGAATAATGTGATGTATCTTGCAGCTTAACAGAATGACTCATGATAGAGACAGCCAGTTACAACATCCAGGTAAACAGTAAATTGCACATTCATACTGTCAGGGAAGTGAGAATTCATTTAAAATATGACAATTTCCAATCCAGCAGTTTTAACAGCTAACACCCTTGTTTGGCACTCTGAATACCGAACACAAGTGCATCAACAGTTAAAACACATCACTTATCCTGCATGTAAAATACACTCAGTGATCACTTTATTAGGTAGACCTGTACACCAGCTTGTTAATGCAAATATTTAATCAGCCAAACATTTGGCTGCAACTAACTGCATAAAAGCATGCAGACTTGGTCAAGAGGTTCAGCAGTTTTTCAGACCAAATGTCAGATTGGGGGAAGAACTGTGATCTAAGTGACTTTGATGTGGAATAATTGTTGGCACCAGACAGGGTGGTTTGAGTATCTCAGAAATTTCTGATCTCCTGGGATTTTCACACACAACAGTCTCTAAGTTTGCAGAGAATGGTGCGAAAAACAAAAAACATCCAGAGCAGCAGTTCTGTGGGCAGAAATGCCTTGTTAATGAGAGAAGTCAGAGGAGAATGGCCAGACTGGTCGAAGCTGACAGGAAGGCGACAGTAACGCAAATAACCACGCATTACCACAGTGGTATGCAGAAGAGCATCTCTGAACACACGACACGTCAAACCTGGGCATAAAAAGTGGATAGGCTACAGCAGCAGAAAACTTAACTGTAAGAAATTAAGCCTAATAAATACCTAATACAGTGCTCACTAAATGTATATTTATCCTATCTATCAAATAAATTGCAAAATGTGTTTTCATCAGAAAAAGCTCTATTTAAATCTAGACTAGGGGTTTGCACCCCTATGCTTGCATGGTGTTCTGGTTTTCATCTTTACTTTGCACTTAACTGATCATTTAAAGCAGTTCAGTTCACCGTTAACCCCTTCTGCAGCACACCTTTTTTTAACATAAGCCTGAAAATGACATACCCAAAATAAAATGGTGACTATTCTTGAATCCTTTTGACTACAAGCATAATCCTGGTCTCTTCTGAAACCCTTAGGGGTTTGTTTTCCAAGAGACAGAAGCACAGTGGATGTTTTTTTTTATTGATCTAGATGCTTGTGGCTGTGCCTTGTGGGCTTGGAAACGCAATGAAGCCACGGCCACAATCAAATGACAATATCACCAAGAAATGAGCATGCTGCATTGCTTTTTCTAAGCTGTGTCTTAGTGTGTTTCCAAAAAGGAGACTACAAAAGGACACTGGGTAACCAAATAATATTATGGTTGTTATGAGGTGTAAAATCCCATATATTGTGCCCCTGGAAGACGTATGCTGAAATGCTCCTGACAAAAGTGTGCTCGCTTGTCACCCTGCTTGTCACCCTCCCTCTCCTGCTCCTTGCTCTCACAGCAGCAGGTCTGGAAGATTGTGAAAAAATTACTTCAATAACTACGTCTAGTTTACTAAACTATTGATTGAGGTTCATTGATTTAATCAAATATGTCTTTTCATCAATTATCCCGCCCACATCAACATGTCAAAAACACATCCCACATATGCCATTTAATATTCAAAAGCAGGCCTAGTCCATATTTATAAGCTTAATGAATAATACAATATTTTGCTAATGTATTTATATGTTCACGAATATAAAATGGGACTGAATATTCACTGAATATTCCTTCTGCTGTGTGAAGCAGTTTTCACTGCCTTCCTCCGATGAGCTATTTCTTCCTGTTTAGACTTATGCAAAGCTAAATGAATTTTTTGTTGTAAAACATCAACCTTTTTAGGCATAAGATCTCAAACTTTTTTGCCATTGTGCAAAAACATCCTCAGCATGTGTATTTAACAGATTATGGTTTGTTTACACAGGTGAGAAAATGTGTGTTGTTCTATGCAAGTCGAACAAACTATATGCTGTTTGAAACATAATTTCATTAGCTAAAATGCTTATCAATTGTCACTAATGGGGCGGCACGGATGGTGCAGTGGGTAGCACTGCCGCCTCACAGCAAGGAGGTCCTGGGTTCGAATCCCCGTCGGCCGGGGCCTCTCTGTGCGGAGTTTGCATGTTCTCTCTGTGTCTGCGTGGGTTTCCTCCGGGTACTCCGGTTTCCTCCCACAGTCCAAAGACATGCATGTCTGATTGGAGAGTCTAAATTGCCCGTAAGTATGAGTGTGTGAGTGAATGGTGTGTGTGCCCTGCGATGGACTGGCGACCTGTCCAGGGTGTATTCCTGCCTTTCGCCCAATGTATGCTGGGCTCCTGCGACCCTGTTCAGGATAAGCGGGTTCAGATAATGGATGGATGGATGGAATTGTCACTAATAGCATAACACCGGCTTAGCAGAAGTTATATTGTAGGTGCTTGAAGATGGAGATGGGCGTTGCCTGTACTGAGAGACTGCTTGGTCAGTATGGGTCATAGAAGCTTGTTGGGTGTCTATGTAAAACATACTGATAAGAACATTCCTCTGTACAGTACAAGTACTTTTGTGCAAGTATGCAATGGAGAAATGGACAACAATGATAATTCCTCTGGAGAAAAGTGAAGAATATACATTCTGTCTCAGAGTTGGCACATTTTTGGTATTATAAACTATGGATTTGATTTTCTGACTTTACCGCAATTTGTGCTGCCTATGGATTTCCGAAATGTATAGAACTGAGGATCCCCCATGCTTGTTTTGCCTCCCCACCAGCAAAAAAAGGAACAGTTGCATCGAAAAGTAGTAAATGTATAGAACTGTGAGTTTCAATGCTTTGATGAAACAGTACAGCATATTCTCTGACCAGATTGATTGATTGAAAATTTCACAATGGGGGAATGAATGCAAATAAACCCATTCTGGCCCGAATACAGGCCGTTGAGACTTAAGGGGTGAACTCATCTCTTCTTGCCTGACCTGCTTAGCTTTGTTAAGGTGAAAACAAAAACCTGCAGGCTTTCTGGAGAGATATCTACTGTATAGCAAATGCAGGCTAGTGGCTGATTTCAGATAAAATTTCTTCCTCTGAATCGCAACTGTAATCCTTTTCCTCCATTTGTGTTCTTGTTTTATGTTAAGTGGTTACAAAGGCTGAATTCACCCTTAGGAACTGTCAAATCAGTCAGCAGTGGAAAGCTGAACAATCCACCTGTCAGATATTTACTCTTTGTCTTGCTGGTTCACATGTGTACGCTGTAATTGGAGATGTTTGTGCTGTGTGTTTGCATTGAAAAGTACACACGCATAAACACAGGCAGGCCCATTCTGTTCAGGCTGTGGTCAGCCTTTGTGCTGGAATGCAGAGGCACATGCTGTCTAATGGGACTTTCACACAAAATGCGCAAACACAGTCACCATTCCTTGTTTTAAAGGGAGAAATCCCACAAGCCGTATGTATAGTACTGTATGTACAGCAAGCTATTTATTTGAAATGTGAGTGTTTGATCACGTGGACACAACATGATGTTGCTGTGCATTACTGTCATAATGTCTGCTTTTTAATGTTTCATTAAATAATATGGTATTGATCTTTGTTGTGTCCTGACATCAGCGAGTTCTGTGTGCTTCTAAGTTTTATGAATTGTAAAATGGCAGCTTGCTAGAGTGATATCTGTGGAAGTTGCTTCCTATGTGACAGTAAAGACAACCCACATCCTTGTGGGGACTTTCCTTGCACTTGTCTGCGGAAAGCTGAATGGCAGGTGGCTTATATGTGCTTCCCGTGTGAAAATGGCCGTAACGTCCATGTCGCAGTGGCGGCAGCCATTACACGAGCAGCCCTCTGCCCACATTTCGCCTGGCCGTGTGCAGGGCGCCATTAAATCGTCCATCTCGGTAACAATCGGGAGCGGACCAGATTCACGTGGCGGGGAGCCCTCGCAGGCTAATTGCGTTACCTGTGCGGTGACTCACAGATGACCGGGGGCCAGCGGCATTCACAGTCAGCGCAGTCACCTTTGCGACAGCGCGCACGGAGAAACGTCTGCCATATACCTGCTGGGAAACGTCTAGCGCCCGGATAATTCCAGAAATAGGACAGGGTAGAGAAGGTCCTCGGTGGAAGGCGACAATCCGCGGAACCGGAGCGGCAGACAGTTTTTCATATCTTCCTCAGGTGAGGCAGCTGGTCTCAAATTTCCAAGATCCAAATGCGCGACAGACAGTTCTGCAAGACACATTTCCATTTAAATACCCATTTCACCTAATTTCCATTTAAAAATAGACCATAATATTTCATATATTATACAATAATATCACTGCTTAAGCCGCAGATACGCCAGCACAGTTACTTTCATTAAAATGCATGAAATTTGAAAGCTGGCCGTGTGAGATTGGGAGACCTATGGTACAGACAGCTGTAAAATCCATGCTTGTTTTAGGGCCAGCCCTTCCCAAACCTGTTACTGGAGATCTGCTGTCCTCTAGATTTTAATTTCAACCCTAATTTGGCAGATTACTAGAATTAACAGCTTGAGATGTAGTTTGTTAAAGTGAATGAACAGGTATGGGAACCACTGTTTTAGGGTGATTGTCAATTTATCACCACCTCATTCATATTTCAGTTTCTGAAAAACACCTTCCCAACATGGCCTCCAGGTCCAACCGCCTGAACCCCTGGGGTTTCTGCATCTCAGAACAATCAACCCGGAATGGGGACAGCTCCAGGAGAGAGATTCACACGTGGACATAGACAAACACACACACACACACACACAAACACACACTCACACACAGGTAACGCTCACATGCACAGACAGTTAGCACACACTTGAACACACAGGCAGTCAGGTCCAGAATAATTGGCACCCTTAATAAATACTAAGAACAAGAATACTATGAACTAAAAAATAGTAGTCATTAACATAAGCTTTATTTTCCAACATGTGCAAAGTAGTGTGCTTTATTAATGATTCAGTGGAATCAGGTTTCAGAATTATTGGCACCCCTGACACAATATAGTTCCATTTAGACTGAGATTTAAGAAATGAAGTAAAAATGTATTATGTAGTTTTTCCATATGTTTAAACATATCGATTATAATGTGCAGCTTTTATTAATGGTGCCTATAATTCTTGAGCCAACTGTAGATAACATACACAAATACACACGGACACATAATTCATTAGATTTTTGTTTGATATAGTACTCCTACTGTAGTTTCAGCAAGGCATTGTTGCTCTCTTTGAATTATCGGGCTTTTTGCTTCCCACTCGGTCAGAAAAGTACTTTGTCATCACACCACCAGGGGCTAAAGGGTTCACAGCTACAACAGGACATAAACAAAACTTGTTGAGTTCACTGGAAGCTGTGCACATGGCCTGGCTAACGTTATCTTTCTTCTTAGCCTGTCCTTGGCTGTGGAATCCAAGTTAACATTAGGGCGCTTAGTCAAACACAGCTTGCACGCCAACATGTTTAGCTTTGGACTCGGCTCTCAAACTTTTTCATGACTGTGAAATAAAGCAGGCTGCATGCTTGCAAGGTGCTATGAGTCCCAAGCTGATGTAAAAAAAATATATATATATATACAAACAAAAAACAAAAAGACTGCTGACCATTTATGTAACTTAGAGCTCTGCTTCTGCAAATGAAATCCGGCCCCAAGGCCCTTGCAGCGCTAGCAGTGTGCATCTGTGCTGCTGTCGCAGCTAAAGGTAGAAGCTTTTCAGCGTTTCACCTTTTCTGAAAGGAGCTACTGTGGCCCTGCTGTTCTGGCCTCACTGCTGGAGTATGGCGGTTAAACGATGCCTGACACATTACAGTGTTTGGAGAACACGGCGTTTCTTATGCCGAGGAGGGCGGCCGCAGCAGTTCCCCGGCCGTTTCTTTCAAGTTTAATTTAGAAATGTGGCCCCATGTTATGGCTGCAGGCATGTGAAAGCCTCATGCATCAGAGATAAGAGGGTAATGGGTTCAGGGCTCCCTTAATTTTGGTCATTGTATGGTTAGAGAATGCCATATATAAATACGCAAATAGCAAACCTCCTGGGTGGCTCGTCCTGTGAAGGGTCTGTTCCAGTGTGTGGATAAGCCCCCTGGTCTGGTATCGAATCAGGTTACGTGTACTTGGTGCCGCGCATAGAGTGTCTTCCTGGGACTCTTGCCTGTGTTTGCGTGACTCATCGACTGAGCTGTGAAAACAAACGGCAGTGACATCGTGTTATTTGGAGGAGGGCACAGGCTTGACTGCACTTCTGAATTGACAATGCAGGTTATGAGTGCTCTAGCCTGAGAATGATTTAAGTCTTCAATTGTGGAGAAAAAGAAAATGAACAAAATGACAAAAAAAAAACCTCTCCAAGGCCCTTCCAGATACGGTATTAGAATTTGGTCAGGAGTAAGCATGCATCACGTGTGTTTTTATCCTGCATATTTGGGTAAGGGAATGTTGGCAATTCTGACTGCACAGGCCTTTTTAGATCTGTTTGTCTATTTTTATCACCAAAAGCTGTGTTTGCTTATCGTCAGTGTTTTTCGTGTGGGTTGGGTGGGGTGTTGCTGCTCCATGCTGTTGTTTGGAAAGGAGAGCACATGCGCACCCCCCCCCCCCTTTTTCCATTTCAGTGCGGCTCACACCCTGGGCCCACACCATTTGATTCTGGAACTGTTACGGTCATGTTCATCCTTTTTGTCCCTGGAGCAACTTTGCTAATGTACAGATGTACCGAAGCACAGATATGGATTCTTGCCCAAATCTGAAGACATTGCCTCGTCACGTGTGTAAAACCGTAGAATGCTCCTGCCTCCGCTTCTCCGTTTGTAGGCCTTGAAGCTGGGTGAATTTTTCTAACCCATAGTGGCGTACTGCTTGTGTGCCATGGAGAGAAAGTGGGGGTGGGGGCGGAGGTGGGGCGGTGCAGAGGGGGGTACAGAGGGGGGTACAGAGGTGCTTTTTCCCCCCCATTTTTTCTGAGCAGGACTCATTATGAATGTTGGATGTCCGAGGCGGTGCAGAGAAAAGCGCTAGTTTTCCGTAGGGTATTCATTAGTCATTTTCTCAGGCTCTCTCTTTCTCTCTTTCGTTCTGTCTCGCTACGAGCTATTTACAGGCACCGTGACGAGACGTTACACAACCCGCAGAAGGTTTGTGTGTAAAAGGTTTCCATGCATTTTATTAAGTGGAACTGCCGCCTCTGAAGTCTGTTCCCATGTCTGCATGTGCTTCTTATGTACGGTTAAAAACCCCTGTCGCTGGGACCTCCGCTCTGAGTCCTGGTTGGGAGTCGGGCTGGGAGTGGACCCTAGGTTAGCGGCACGCTGGGCGTGTTCGCGTGTGGACCTTCTGAGTGCACAAGCACTGCACGGACGCCTCCCGACTGTCTGGGTTTATTGTGGTTACCTGCTGGCCTTAATAAGTCCTGCAGCTCTGCTCCCTTCTAAGCCTTCAAACTGACAGGTTTTCAGAGACGTCTGTCTGTTGCCTAATTGCCATCATGAAATCAAGACGTGTTCTACAGTATAACGCTGCAGTGTGCACAGTTTGACATGTCTGATAACTCTATATCTGGTAGATAAATTGGATAGGCTTTTAGCACACTTGTCTAAAAATAATGTTGATTATCCGCTTCCTTCCTGGCCTGGCATTGACCTGTGCTGTGTTTCTGCATGTACTGTGCATTTTTACATTTCCTTTCTTTGGTGTTTAAGGCTGGTGTTTGTCTGGTGAGAATAAAGAAGCCCTTGTTCAAAAATATTGCAACTGTCTCTGTCTGTGCAATTAAATTACACAGTTCCTGCCATTAGGGAGCGAGTAGCAGATCTTTCCATGCTTTTGTGCGAAGCGGAAGATTTTCACATTCAGTGTTATTTGAATGGCTAATTCTACATGTTTATTTTGGTCTGCAATGTTGTGCTTTAGCGTTACGCATTTTCATCTCTCCCCTCTGCGTTTATTTTTTTGTCAGTCGCATGACTTTTTCTCGAAGCAAGCTTTCGATGGCATTGGTATGTTGTGGCACCTTTTCAAAAACGCGCAGCTCAATACAAAAAAAAGGGACAGATAAAATGAGGTTTTTTGAAAAATCTGTGGTGGCGACATCCGAGATCTTCCTTATTCTGTAGAGCAGCCTATTCTCTCCCATTGTTTTCCCCCAAACCGATGTCATTCCAATATCTGTGGGTGGTGAAAAGGCCATTGTGCAACATAAGCAGCCGCAGACCAAAATACCAGCCTTGTTTTTGTTTCCTCCGATAGTCATGCATACTAATTCTGAATGTAGAGCTTTAGGCCATTGGTTCCCAAACTGTGGGTCGGGCGGCAGGGGTCAAGGAGGGTCCCTAGATGACGCAATGAAAACAAAAGCAACCCACCATATGTAATGTGTAAGCTCCATCCTTGTTAACAACAGTCAAATTAAGCACTTCAACAGTTAAGTGCATGGTACTAGTTTGTGTACTTGTTTCCAAACATTGTTTGGAAGTATGTTTGAAACATTGTAATCCAGGGGTGACTAGGTGTCTCATCCTGTTAAGGCACTGTTCTTGTGCATGGATGGTCCCCAGGATTATTCTTGACCATGCTAGTGCAGTCATTAAGACAAAATTGTGGTCTTAAACAGTCCTAGTCATTATGACAGCAAGTCCAGTATGGTCATAGTTATGGCAGCAACTGACACATAACAGCTTTTGATTGGTACAATGCCGACATTACAAAAAGAAAACAACACAGCAACACCGTGTGGCCCAGGAGTGCAGTGCACACAAGAACAAAATCTAGCTGACTGAGGTGCAGCTACACCAAACAAAAATCATACTCATCCCAGTACCATCAAGTTCTTTGAATATTTTGCGTGAGTTTAGGTAGTTGGTACAATGACGTTAAGTCTTCAGAGTTTGTACACATGTACACTCAATCTGCCCTTTTCCAAGCAGTTAGCAAATCTGATCAAGTTGCTGTGCTCGGAATTCAAAATTTCTTAAACGTATCCGACAACAATGTTTACAGATTGTAGAATTCTGAGCATGTCAACTTAGGCTACCGGCCCACTTCCAGCCCTGGACTGAACAAAAATAATAATAAATAATTTGTGGTAGAGACTGTGGCAAACGCCCTTTCGTCATGGATGATAAAAAGCAACTAGCCTACAAGTTAACATTACCTAGCATTCATTGTATGCCATTGGGTGATTATCACAGAGAGGGGTCATCCATTTCAGTGTATTGCCCCCTTTCGCTGCAGCCTTTGGCATGTTCGGCAGACAGTGATCTTTTTTTAATTTCTTCTCCTTTTTTTCGAAATTCAAAATTTCCATTCCTCAGACATTATCTTTTTTTGGGGGGGGATTAGTTCCAGCATGCCAGCCTTACTACTTTCTTCCAAGGTCTTTTAACAAAGCTAGCTAGTTGGCTGGACATTCACTCTGGTCTAGGGTTCCAAATTCTGACGATTAGAAGACTGTAGGCCTACTTTCATTGAAGAATATATTTTGACTTTTTTCAGTGACATGGTGTTCACAGTTATAATATATCTATATATATAATCACTATCTTCAGTGAATATTACACAGATGAAACCAGCAGCCGTTCCATCCCTAGTTACTACAGTGGTATGCAGACAAGCATCTCTGAACACCCAACATGTTGAACCTTGAAGTGGATGGGCTTCAAGTACCAGAAGACTACATCGGGTTCCACTCCTGTCCACAAAGGACAGGAAACACACTTCAAAGCCAGGCAGCAAGAAAAAAAAGAGATGTTTTCTCTTTGGTAAATTGCAACAAAAATCATGCTCTTTTCCTGTTTCTAGTACAATACATATACACTAAAACAAGAGGATGCACTTCATGTTTGTAGGATGCTAATAACAGATGATCAAGTATCCAGCACATGCCATATGGCACACACAATACAGACATGACACAATGTCAAGTGTTATGTAAAAATAGAAATTGCATTGATGAGAAAATATAATGCCTGTATGCTGACATTATTTTAGTATGTCCACTACAAGAATACAGACATTCAAAAGTCCACTTTTACATTACAAACGATTAAGCAAAGAGAAATAAGGTGAACCGTGTGGTTTGTGCTACCGACAAACGAACAGAGACATTTCAAATCAAATTACAGTAGGTCTAGCTTACGTAACAGAATTACCGGGGCACATTAAATGTCGGTATCAAAATGTAGTTCTAATAGAGTGTCATGTTTTAATGGATATATGGATTTTGTAACCCCATCAGTAAACTTCCCGTCATGCAGCGCAGCCATTTTGAGTGTGTCAGCTTATGAGAAGAGCACAAATCCATAACCGAGCCTTAATGAGGAAAGAGCCCCGAAACCCTTTTTCCGATGCCAGCAGTTATTTTTACCTCTCACGGCTCACAACCAGGCTACGAGTAGAGAAGAAAGAAGGGAACCTGTGTGCACATTAGCGTTAAATAGGTCACCTTGAGCAGGAAACTTGCGTGCGGTGACCTGTTTGCAGCCGGAGAAGCGCAGAGAGGCTGGTTCCTCCGAGAACAGCGCGGGAGAAATGGTCTCTCTGAATGCTGGGAGAATTCAGTTCACCGACGCTCCCCTGACGCCCACTGGCTATTTTTGGGCCATGATTTTAACGCCGGTTCAGAGGATGGATCTTTCTGTGACACTCTAACCTCACACTGAGTCGTTATATTTAGTTCTATGAGATGATCAAGGACAGATTTTCATTTTCCCCAAATTATTTATTTTCACAACATTCCATCTTACTGCATTCTATTCTGAAACTACTAGCAACCTCATCACTATATTGCCTTTTTGTAGTGTAATTTGTATGAATGATTTGCTCCATGGTTAGTAAGTTTGTGGTCTGGCCCCTTTATTGGGTCTGCTCGGATGGCAGTGGAGTAGCATGTAACGGAACTAACTCTGATGCTGCAGTTTGAGTTCTCAAAACTAAATGAATAAAAATATAACATGCAAGTGCCTCTGCATAGCAGTGTCTGATAAATGCCGAGCTGAAAATGTAAAAGCTGGAATGATCTGTCTGGATCCAGTCTGGATCCCATCTGGATCATCTGTTAAAGTGAGGCAGGAAGAACAGAAGTGAGGGTGTTAGATTGAGCCCCCAGACCTTGATCAAATACGTAATAGTTTTGGATTCAGATTGTTTTCTAGGCTTTACTGAGCTTGTCTAGTGCATTGGAACCGATGAAATACTCTCAATAAATGCATACCTCGCCTTCTGGTCCTCTTGGTCAGCTCATTTGCACCAGGCAAGATCAATTGAGCATACAAAAAAGTGTTTGAATACAAAACAGTGACGTTTTTGGCCCAGATGTGGGCCCCATCTTATGAGAACAGTCTGGCCCCATAGCTAATCTTGGATGTCCCAGCCAACGCCAGGCCCAGACTATGCAGAGGTCCCTTTGAGACTACTCCATTAGTTCTCCTGCAGTTTCTCACGTACAGTTCCTGTGATAAAACTTTACCAACCCCATGTTTCGAGGGAAAATTCCAAAGCAATTGTTTAGGTAATGGCAGGTCAACTGAGCTTGACCAGCTTAGCGTTCCTGCCATGCCATCTTGCAGACAACACTAGCCAGAAGCCCACACCCAATTATAAAAGGAGCTCCACCCGCATCCATAGGGCTTAGCAGCCGCCACCCACTTGACGTCTTGTGAAGCCCTTCCACCAAATTGAGATTTTCCAGTCAAACCTTAGTTACTATCCTCCTCTGACAAACATATTTTGCATACATTTACATTTACATGAATGGCATTTGGCATTTGGCAGACTTATCCAGAGTGACGTACAACAAAGTGCAAAGTGCATGCCCATAACCAGGGATAAGTGCGCTGAAAGACCCTAGAGGGAAGTACAATTTCAACTGCTACCTGCACAATAAAGGACCCAGGGCCTATTAGATTTTTTTGATTCGTAATACCGCAACACGCAAATGTATGAACAAACCCCGTAACTAGCCAAACACTGCTAAAAAGTCATACTAAACATCCTGATACACAAGGAAATCACAGAAAGACAACAATTAAGGTTTACAGGGAGGTAGGGAGGGACAGGGAGAGGTGCTGCTTGAAGAGGTGCGTCTTCAGTTTGCGCTTGAAGATGGGAAGAGATTCTACTGTTCTGACCTCAACGGGGAGTTTGTTCAACCACCGTGGAGCCAGAACAGACATTAGTCATGAGCGTGAGGTGGAAGTTCGGGGAGGGGGAGGCACCAAGCGGCCTGTGGAGGCCAAACGAAGAGGTCTGGCAGGGGTGTAGGGTCTGATGATTTTTTGGAGGTAAGCTGGGGCAGACCCTGTAACTGCTTGGAAGGCTAGGGCCAGTGTTTTGAATTTGATGCGAGCCATGACAGGTAGCCAGTGGAGGGAAGTAAGCAGGGGGGTGATGTGAGTGTTTGGGAAGACCAGACGAGCTGCTGCATTCTGGTTAAGTTGGAGGGGTCTAATGGCGGATGCTGGGAGGCGAGCCAAGAGGGAATTGCAGTAGTCCAAGCGGGACAAAACTATCACTTGGACCAGGAGCTGGGTCGAGTAGGGGGTGAGAAAGTGGCGGATTCTCCGTATGTTGTATAGGAAGAACCTGCATGACCGGGTCACCGCTGCAATGTTCTCGGAGAGGGACAGTCTGCTGTCCATCACCACGCCGAGGTTCCTTGCACAGGGTGATGGCGTCAGTGTTGTATCCCCTAGGGAAATGGAGAGATCCAGATGGGGAGAGGTAATAGCAGGGATGAATATCATTTCAGTCTTACCTGGGTTAAGCTTTAGATGGTGGTTGTCCATCCAGCTCTGGATGTCACTCAGGCAAGCAGAGATACGGGCTGAAACCTGTGTATCAGATGGTGGGAATGAGATGAAGAGTTGGGTATCGTCCGCAAAGCAGTGGTAGGATAGACCATGTGCAGTGATAACAGGGCCAAGGGAACAAGTGTAAAGAGAGAATACAATAGTTGATCATTGTATAATTTCAAGAATTCCTAAAGCTAGTTAGCCATAGGTAGTTTATAAGCTACCTTATGTAGCTTGCAGTTGTTTGGAAGCAAAACTGAAGCTACTGTGGGACTAGACCTTATGTGAATGTGTGACACTAATATGATCGTCACTTAACACTGTTGCAAATCTCTTCAATTTTGCTCTTAACCAATTGGAGATCAGCGTGCCTAGCCAATACTATTGGTCCAGTGATTTTTGTTCCTGTGTTTGTTTTTTTTGGTTCACCCTAGAAAATCTAAAATGCTATTGCCTGCCTTTATTGATTGCCGCACTGTGAGCTTTGGGTGCCTAATTCACACTGTTTGGAAGGCTCTTTGGTAATGCTATTTCTGAGCCATCGCAGCCAACTTGCATTGGTACCACTTGCCGACGTACCAAAATGGCATGTGTCACCAAAATCTCTTTTGTTGTTCTGTCGTTGAACCATATATAGAACCGGTATTACCAACAGCAGCTGTATGGGAACCGGTGCCATATGCATGTAGGTTTGAGGGGAGACATTTCGCCTAAACGTCTTTAGTTTTCTAAAACGTCTTGTGCTAGTTCTGATGTGGCTTCCTTGTCCATATCTCAGCTACTAGATGACATTAGTGAGTTGTATGCTAGTGCTAGCTATGGTATGATATAGCTCTTCTGTCCATACTGTATTTGAGCTCCTGAAATGGCATTGGAGAGCCATTTATCCAAAGGTTTTCTAAAACATCCTCTGCTAACTCCGATATGGGTAACTTATTCTTGTTTATAATTGTGGCATAGGACTAGCAATAGGATTATTTGGGGGTTTTGTTTTGCTGAAGCCGGACCGTGACCTTCGGCACGCACTGGAGTGGTTTGCAGCCGAGTGTGAAGCGGCTGGGATGAGAGTCAGCACCTCCAAGTCCGAGGCCATGCTTCTCTGCCGGAAAACGGTGGATTGCTTCCTCCGGGTTGGGAACGAGTCTTTGCCCCAAGTGAAGGAGTTCAAGTATCTCGGGGTCTTGTTCACGAGTGAGGGTAGAAGGGAGCGTGAGATCGACAGGCGGATCGGTGCAGCATCAGCAGTAATGCGGGCGTTGCACCGGACCGTCGTGGTGAAGTTCCGGCGAAGCTCTTGATTTACCGGTCGATCTACGTCCCAACCCTCACCTATAGTCACAAGCTTTGGGTAGTGACTGAAAGAACGAGATTGCGTATACAAGCGGCCAAAATGAGCTTCCTCCGTAGGGTGGCTGGGCTCAGCCTTAGAGATAGGGTGAGGAGCTCGGACATCCGGAGGGAGCTCAGAGTAGAGCCGCTGCTCCTTCGCGTTGAAAGGAGCCAATTGAGGTGGTTCGGGCATCTGATCAGGATGTCTCCCGTGCGCCTCCCTTTGGAGGTTTTCCAGGCTCGTCCAACTGGGCGGAGACCCCGGGGTAGACCCAGAGCCCGCTGGAGAGATTATATATCTCTCCTGGCCTGGGAACGCCTAGGGGATCCCCCAGGAGGAGCTGGAATGCGTTGCTAGGGAGAGGGACACCTGGAATACCCGGCTTTGCCTACTGCCACCGCGACCCGGATAAGCGGGTGACGATGGATGGATGGATGGAGGTGTTGCTGAGGGACACTTTGTCACACGCAGGGCATCACCTGCCAGACAACCTCCTGAGCTACTGTCACCCCGATGTACCCTTGTGCCATCTACTTAACCTGAACTGCTCCAGTAAATATCTATAGTAGCTGTGTCAATTAATTGTATGTAAAACATATTGCTCTGGATGAGTGTCTGCTAAATGACAAAATGTAACCTAATGTGAATTCATATACATATACAGTGGTGTGAAAAAGTGTTTGCCCCCTTCCTGATTTCTTATTTTTTTGCATGTTTGTCACACTTAAATGTTTCAGATCATCAAACAAATTTAAATATTAGTCAAAGACAACACAAGTAAACACAAAATGCAGTTTTTAAATGAAGGTTTTTATTATTAAGGGAGAAAAAAAATCCAAACCTACATGGCCCTGTGTGAAAAAGTGATTGCCCCCCCCTGTTAAAACATAACTTAACTGTGGTTTATCAACCCTGAGTTCAATTTCTCTAGCCACACCCAGGCCTGATTACTGCCACACCTGTTCTCAATCAAGAAATCACTTAAATAGGACCTGCCTGACAAAGTGAAGTAGACCAAATGATCCTCAAAAGCCATTAGACATCATGCCGATATCTAAAGAAATTCAGGAACAAATGAGAAAGAAAGTAATTGAGATCTATCAGTCTGGAAAAGGTTATAAAGCCATTTCTAAAGCTTTGGGACTCCAGCGAACCACAGTGAGAGCCATTATCCACAAATGGCGAAAACATGGAACAGTGGTGAACCTTCCCAGGAGTGGCCGGCCGACCAAAATTACCCCAAGAGCGCAGCGACGACTCATCCAAGAGGTCACAAAAGACCCCACAACAACATCCAAAGAACTGCAGGCCTCACTTGCCTCAGTTAAGGTCAGTGTTCATGACTCCACCATAAGAAAGAGACTGGGCAAAAATGGCCTGCATGGCAGAGTTCCAAGACGAAAACCACTGCTGAGCAAAAAGAACATTAAGGCTCGTCTAAATTTTGCCAGAAAACATCTTGATGTTCCCCAAGACTTTTGGGAAAATACTCTGTCTGACGAGACAAAAGTTGAACTTTTTGGAAGGTGTGTGTCCCATTACATCTGGCGTAAAAGTAACACCGCATTTCAGAAAAAGAACATCATACCAACAGTAAAATATGGTGGTGGTAGTGTGATGGTCTGTTTTGCTGCTTAAGGACCTGGAAGACTTGCTGTGATAAATGGAACCATGAATTCTGCTGTCTACCAAAATATCCTGAAAGAGAATATCCGGCCATCTGTTCGTGACCTCAAGCTGAAACAAACTTGGGTTCTGCAGCAGGACAATGATCGAAAACACACCGGCAAGTCCACCTCTGAATGGCTGAAGAAAAACAAAATGAAGACTTTGGAGTGGCCTAGTCAAAGTCCTGACCTGAATCCTATTGAGATGCTGTGGCATGAGTTTAAAAAGGCGGTTCATGCTCGAAAACCCTCCAATGTGGCTGAATTACAACAATTCTGGGATGAGTGGGCCTAAATTCCTCCCCAGCGCTGTAAGAGACTCATTGCAAGTTATCGCAAACGCTTGATTGCAGTTGTTGCTGCTAAGGGTGGCCCAACCAGTTATTAGGTTTAGGGGGCAATCACTTTTTCACACAGGGCCATGTAGGTTTGGATTTTTTTTCTCCCTTAATAATAAAAACCTTCATTTAAAAACTGCATTTTGTGTTTACTTGTGTTGTCTTTGACTAATATTTAAATTTGTTTGATGATCTAAAACATTTAAGTGTGACAAACATGCAAAAAATAAGAAATCAGGAAGGGGGCAAACACTTTCTCACACCACTGTACATATATTCATATATATCATGACACAAGAATTTCCCCCATTTTCTTTCCAATCTGGAATGCCAGCTCATGCTCCTGCTCTCCTCCAAAGCACATGATGTCACTGCTGCCTCTTATCACACCACAGTCAACAAGTCAGCTCAGCTAGATGAGAGTTTGAGGAAAACATTTACTGTGCAACTCGAAAAGCCCAATCCACAAGCAGAGGTCGCTTGTGCACAGAGACATTGTTATGACGACCGTCTTAAACCGTCCTTCCCTGGGTGGAGCCATTGGCAATTACGCACCAGCCTGCATTGCTCAGTCGACAGTCAGTGCCTTAACCCTTTCAGTCCCAAGCCCAATATGAAGTGGCTCTGTCACAACAAATTTGATCCGGGCTGCAAAAATGATCTGGGTGACGTATCTAACATTCTAAATAAGTTGCCTGCTAGCTAGAATATGTGAAGACGAAGATTCTAAAATGACCTAGTCCTTACTTCGGCTAATAAATTTGATTCAGGCTGCAAAATTGATCAGGGTGATCTACTTAAGGTTCTAAAACAGCTGATACAGCGTCCCTTGGTATACCGACGGTGCCAGCTAGACGGAGTCTGTGCAGATAACATTCCAAAAATGACCAATTCATTCCTCCTGGTTTATTGGTCATGTTCACAATCATTTTATTTACTATGCATCCTTGATATAATGGTTAGCTATTGGTTAGATACAGAGGCCAGTACAACTGATTTAGGATGTTAGCTACGTCATTTTTGCAGGCCGGATCAAATCTGTTGTGATAGCTCCACCCAAATCCCAATGGGTTTTGGCTTTGGTTGAGAAAATTGGGAAAGTTGAGAAAATTTAGTAGGGTTTTAGTAGGGGCTCAGAACACTTGTATAGCAGTCATTTTGATTGAAAACGTATACAGTTGAGAGTGCCATATTTTACAGTAGTTTTGCTTAGTTACACTTGAGTGCCATATGGCATTCTTGGATCTGAAAGTTTTAACAGGATGAGCCCTGCAGTATGTATGTATGTGATGAAGATTTAATTAAGATGTTTTTATCTTTTTTTCCTGCCGCCTCACAGCAAGGAGGTCCTGGCTTCGAATCCCCGTCGGCTGGGGCCTCTCTGTGGAGTTTGCATGTTCTCCCTTTGTTTGCGTGGGTTTCCTCCGGGTACACCGGTTTCCTCCCACTGTCCAAAGACATGCAGGTTAGGCTGATTGGAGAGTCTAAATTGCCCGTAGGTACAGTCAGGTCCATAAATATTGGGACATTGACAAAATTCTCCTCTTTTTGGCTCTATACACCACCACAATGGATTTGAAATTAAATGAACAAATATGCTTTAACTGCAGACTTTCAGCTTTAATTTGAGGGTATTTACATCCAAATCAGGTGAACAGTGTAGGAATTACAACAGTTTCTATATGTGCCTCCCACTTTTTAAGGGACCAAAAGTAATGGGACAAACTTAGTTTCATTTCAGATCCATTGTGGTGGTGTATAGAGCCAAAAAGATGAGAATTGTGTCGATGTCCCAATATTTATGGACCTGACTGTTTGTGTGTGTGAGCCCTGTGATGGTAAATGGTTGGCATTTATATAGTGCCTTTATCCAAAGCACTGTACAATTGATGCTTCTCATTCACCCATTCATACACACACTCACACACCAACGGCGATTGGCTGCCATGCAAGGCTCGTCAGGAGCATTTAGGGGTTAGGTGTCTTGCTCAGGGACACCTCGACACAGCCCGGGCGGGGGATCGAACCGGCAACCCGACTGCCAGGCGACTGCTCTTACTGCCTGAGTCATGTCGCCCTCACATGCGTGATGGACTGGCGACCTGTCCAGGGTGTATTCCTGCCTTTCGCCCAATGTATGCTGGGATAGGCTCCAGCCCCCCTGCGACCCTGTTCAGGATAAGCGGGTTAGGATAATGAATGAATGAATGAATTCACTACTGCTGAAGATTTAGATATGGAAAGTATAGTTTTCCTAATTGATATTGACAAGGCTAATGAGCATAATGGCCTGATACACACCGTCTCTCTCATATTCCCTGGTGCATTCTTATCTGTAGAACACAAATGATGACATGGATACCATGCCCCTGCTTCCGAAAGTGAAATTGGCCAGAGGCTGTTCATGAAGCGCTCTCTATTTACATGTTCATACTATTTTCTTTCTCTGTGCTCTAGAAACCCAGTACATACAGCCCTTTTTAAATTGTCAGTTTCCACTCCACTGCGCCAAGGAATTAATCTTTCAAAAGTATGCATTCTTTAGTGCGATGTCCAGCTATTTCCATGCAAAATTAATTTTAGCCTGAGGTAAACTGTCTGTTGATGTGGCAAATGCATTTCAGCTGTGGATTAGTTAAGTGAAGGCCTTTGCATTCTGATTTTGTTCTCATTCAGAATGATTTTGTGTGACATCCTCTCCAGTTCTAGTGACACGTCCGTAAATATTTATATAGTCCTACACAGCTGTGGATTCTGTTGGGTACTTTTTTCTTCTCCTCTTTAATATAGGTTAGGACATAATTCTTGGATTTATGCATTGCTAATATCAACCATGAGGCTTTGCTCCACCACACAAACTGATTCGATGAGCCAGAATAGCCTGCAGTCATTCATCTTGCATTTCTCAACAGATGAATACAGATTGTAATTGGAGATAGCCTTTAACGTGTGCTTACAAAGGTGTGACTGTGTTGGCCCGTGTTCAGTGTTTCTGTATCGTTGTGTTGTTGAGTGTTCAATATAATGTGCACTGTGTTCAGCGGACCATTGGTAAAGTGTTGTTGAGCGTTGAGTGATTGGTGCGATTGCGTAAATGAGCATTCACTGTTGCGCAGATATAGTGTTGGTTGAGTATTCTGTGATTTGTGTTAACATGTTGGTGTGACTGCTAGCCAGTAGTACGGTACGTTCGAGGTTTGCTCTCACTGAAGTAGCATTTGTCTTTTCCATGGGCATTGGTCTCACTGAGAGACTGTGAAGATGGCGGCAGTTTTAGGGAATTGCTCCTTGTGGTGTTATCAAAGGACAGCCTTTTCTTTCGCCCCTATTTACTGTTGTCTCTGTTGTGTCAGCAGCTACAGGAAATTAGGTCCGGGCATCCTGCCATTGAATCTGTTCGTGATATCATGGCTCCTGACAAGCCCCCAGCCTCCTGCTTCCTGTTCAGTCCTCTGCGAGCACGGACCTCCAGCTGAAGCCGGCCCCTAGGCCCCCTGCGGGTTGGACACGCGCATGAAAGCACAGCGGCGTTCTCTTCTAAAATAAATCAAATTATTTTTCAAGCAATGGGCTGAAACTCTAGTCCGGGATCGCCATTCATCCTGTCAGCAGGTTTTTGACATTGCTTTTCAGTCAGCAGGTAGCTTCGTAGGTTTGTAGTCTTTAGCCGAACAGTGACTTAAGTGCCGGAAACGTACAGACTCTGCAGCCCTCCTGGACTGGAGTTTGTGTATTTTCATTGTTTTAAGCCATGTAAAAGCGGTGCTTTCAAAAAAACAATGCATTGAATGTAGTAACATAAAATGGTGGATTGGATACAAGGCTCATGAGTCTCCCTTCATTTTAAAGATTTCTTGTTCATGTTCTGCTGTTGATTGATCTGCTATTGCAGTGACCCTGCCCCCTCTGCGCAGATGAATACTAATCAGGGTTTAGAGTCCGTTCCATTTTATTTTTGTCAGTTCGGAAATTAATTTAATTAAAGGTACAATAGGTAATTTCGGACTCCTACCAGTCAAGATAGGAATTGCAGCAACAAAAACCCTCAAACCAAAACACTGCTTATTCCTCCCCCTTCACTGTGAACATGCTGACATTGAAGCCCCCCCCTCGCTCCAGGTTCTCATGCACTGTGTTTGGGAATGTTTTGGAAAGCTGACAGTGACAAACATGACAGAGCCTGCCATCTCAATATAATTTTTGTAATTAATAAAAAACTGTCATCCTTTTTTCTCGTAATTTATCGAAAATTGGGGGTTGTGGTTGTTACAGCGAGAAGTTTCAAATAACAGCATATGTCCCTTGAAATGGTGTGAATTTGTTGAACCTACAGTACTGTGTCGAGGTCTTAGACACCCTATTCTTTATTATATATATGTCTATTTTTTGTGTGTGTGTTAGTATAAAAGAATATAGAAGATATGCAAATATTCATTTTCCAAAAGATGTAATTTTACTGAAACATTTTTGTATTTAATTTTTAAAAGTAACATATTACTGTCAGCAATTGACAACTTTTTACATAAAAACGTGATCACGGCTGTCTGAGATCAGAAGCAAGGAGCCAACCAAAGTCTACAGAAGAAGTGTGGCAAGTTCTCTTCGAACAACCTCCCTGCTGATTGTCCTATAGACCTGCAGGACAGCGTTGACTATCTCAGAGAACTGATGCAGTTCTAACGCCGAATGGTGATCCCAAAAAATATTGATTTGATTCAGTTTTTAACTATTCTGCCAATTTACAAAAATTTTATGTTATTTAATGTATAGTATGTTTATTTAGGACCTTTCGTTGAATTATTTTTGAAAGAATCTTATCTGTACAGAATGTTATACAGGTGCCTAAGACTTCTGCACAGTACTCTGTATGTATATATATATATATATATCTATAAATAAATAACATGAAGAACTGTTGAATACCAGTCCCAAAACGTGAACATCCGTGATGATGTGTACGGGAGCGTAGTCACTCAACCACGCTGTCAGCTCCAGTAAGTTTTGGGTCGTTCCAGCACCTATGCCTCCATCACTGCTCTTTGTGAACGCTGGCCATTTTAGATACCAAAACCAGAAAGAGAATAGTGATGTGGATGAAGCCTTTAAACACGGCGGACCTTAATTGATTTTCAGGTCAGTGGAGGATCGGAAAGGATAAAACTAGAGTTGTGCATTTCCTCAAGAAAATGAGTGTGATTGTGGCAAATTGATGGACTATTGCCACTACTGCTAATACTATGGAGTTTAAATATTTGCATTTATAAGCTGATGTACTGGTGTACCTAATAAAGCAGTCACTGAGTGTATCTGAACATTTTGATGTATAGGCTAGTATATGTGTGTATTGTAACAATTGAGAGAGTAATGGCAGTTTAAAAAAAAAAAATTATTCCACCTGTAGAAACTGAACATTCCTGCATTCATTTATATATTTTTTTCCCTGGAAAACCTTAAATATCTCTGAATTTAATATTGACAAGCTGTGAACAAGTACACCATTCGGGATTAAGCCGGTCATTTTCCAGTTGGTATGGTGTTGATACCTCAGAAACTGTGAGAGGAGTAGGCGTACAAAAAAACGGCAGAATAATAGTTAAAACTTTCAGATAACAATAGTGGGTTGCTTCTCAATCACACTAATAAGTGATTGGAATGACCATGTGTGTTGAGCCCTCTACTTGCTCCTTACTCCTGTCTTAGGGCTGCTGCTGTTGTGATTTAGCTATCTTAGCCACTCCCCCGGAAACAGATGTGCTGTTGTAGCTGTGGACAGCTCTACTCTGCAAACACACAATGCTGTCTGGCTCCACTGAGCTGCTGTTTTCCCAGTGGGCACAATGATATCTCTTTTTCTCTGTCTCTCTCACTCTGATTTTCTCTCCTTCACCCACACTCTTTCTCTCTCCCACTGATTTTCTCTCTCTCCAAACCTCTCTGTTATTCGACTGCTCCGTCTTAAAATTTTAGTTTTTTCTCTCTGATTCTTCGTCTCTCTCACTCCCTCCTCCTCTTTCCTTTCCCTCTCTCAAATTCCCTCTTGTGTCTCTCTTGGTCCTCCTCGTTAATCTCCGCTCTCCATGACTCAAACTCCGTCCCTGTCTATTTTTGCACGGAGGGAGCGGAGGGGCCTCAGTTCTCTGAGGATCCCACCATACATTTGACTTCAGAAAGCCGCTGTCTGTGAGCTACATTTGCCTGCAAAATTTCAAGTGGCTGTTTTCCTGTATGTTTTGAGGCATGTGGGAGCTGCCCATTGAGAGGAAACAATGCATTGTGTGCGGTTCCTGAAATAGACGAGGCTGATGAGAGAGAGCTTTCATTTGCTGCTTTAATCGCACACTTTCTCATGATGAAGGATGCTCTCTCACGGCCTTGTCTATATCAGCAGCTTTCTTCATTAGCGCGGCTTCACTTGCACACTTTCCTATTGTGAATTGGGCCTGTTTTTGCACTGGCTTTACCTCAATAGCACTAAGCAGGGTTGAGGTCATGTTAATTTCTGTCCTTTCAGGAAATGAATTTGGAATTCTGTTTTATATTGAACAGTATAGGCTTGTGAAGTTCTGCCTAGCGTATTCGTTGTGTCATTGTAACAGCCCACCACCCTTGCAGTAGCCCACAGCTTCTTGTTGCACCCGGCCAATCGCATGCATTTTTGAAGCATTAGAGCAAGTCCCCTGGCTACAAGAACAGGTGCATCAGCCTCATACCCTGTGTGAACCCTAATGCCCCTTTTATCAAATACGCAGATGATAAACGGTTACCATGGTGGGAATAATTTTAATGGTGCGACTTTTTAGAAACTTTGAAGAAAAAAACTTTGTCGCTGCATTTAGACTCAGTACCATGAATAAGCACCCCTTGTTCAACTTTTCTATACATTTATTTTTCTAATATGCTATTTTTTGCCGGGGCCTGTTGAGAGCGGTGTCTGATTCATCCTCTCAGTCAGGTCTCTCTAGACATCTCATTAAAATTCAAGGTTTGGTTGCATGAATTGTGATTGGTTTGGAAATTGGGACAAGAGTATAACAAGCCACGCTCCTCCTCATGATCGCCTGTGGTCTATGCATGCTTATCTTGGTTAAGGGCAGTCAGCAGCAGACATATAGTACAAAAGACCGAATATGGCCAAATGAGGCCTGGTACAACTTAGCTTCATATCGCTCATTTGAAACAAGAGGAATCCAATAGGTCATTCCAAATGTATCCTTTCTGACCACAAAGAGCAAAAAAATGTGGTCTATTCAAATGTTTCATTGGTCCCTAAACTGTTGGAAGGCTAAATATAATCTTTAATGTATAAATATATGTGTTTTTTTTTATTCCCAAAATCCATTGGGAAGCTGTCATGTTTCGTGATGGATATTCATGTTTTAACTGATGTTCTAACTGCCACAGATATAACTGATATATTCAACACTGACACAGAACTCACGCAGTCAGCACTGACACAGATCTGATATATTCAACACTGACACACACTCACATAGTCAGCACTAACACAGAACTCACACAGTCAGCACTGACACAGACCTGATATATTCAACACTGACACACACTCACACAGTCAGCACTGACACAGAACTCACACAGTCAGCACTAACACAGAACTCACACAGTCAGCACTAACACAGAACTCACACAGTCAGCACTGACACAGAACTCACACAGTCAGCACTGACACAGACCTGATATATTCAACACTAACACAGAACTCACACAGTCAGCACTGACACAGACCTGATATATTCAACACTGACACAGACCTGATGTATTGAACACTGACACACACTCACACAGTCAGCACTAACTCAGATCTGATATATTCAACACTGACACACACTCACGTAGTCAGCACTGACACAGAACTCACACGGTCAGCACTGACACAGACCTGATGTATTCAACACTGACACAGAACTCACACAGTCAGCACTAACACAGATCTGATATATTCAACACTGACACACACTCGCACAGTCAGCACTGACACAGAACTCCAAACAGTCAGCACTAACACAGATCTGATATATTCAACACTGACACACACTCACACAGTCAGCACTGACACAGAACTCACACAGTCAACACTGACACAGACCTGATATATTCAACACTGACATAGAACTCACACAGTCAGCACTGACACAGTCAGAACTAATAGTGAGCTCTGACACAGCATTCACACAGTTGGCACTCACAATCAGGATCTGATCTCAGAGCTCCTAGTTATTGCTGCTATACCATTATTTATACAACTTTCTTCACCTTGCCCTAAATGAGTTACCCACCTGTATAAATGTATGTAATGTGTCTAAAGTAAAAATTTAATTTTAAAAAGTGATGTAATTAAAATTTTAATAATGTTCATATGATAGTCGTGGCAGTTTCAGCACAGAGGCACAATGAAATTACTAATGGCTTTAATTAGACTGAACAATATGGGGCTGATATTATTAATAGGCGAAGTACCTTTGTACCTGTAGCTTAGCTGATTTAGCCAAAATCTGTAATGAGGAACTTTAGGCCCCATACACACACTCAGATTTTATCTCACGCTATCCCACCAACGCTGCTCCACTTGTATCGTAATTAGTATTTTGGGAGACATGATATACCCCACCAACGCAGTTTGCTTTTTCATCCCATATATACGTGTAACATTTCTTTATAAAGCTTGATGATGTCACATCAGCAGACACGCCCCTGTGCGAGGGTCTCTTGCCGTTCTGTGCACGGCCAAAATGTTATAACTACACGGAAATAACACGTGGAAATAACGTACCACAACTCAAGTTTGAATAATACCAGTTTGCTCTGTACATGTGTACATGAGCACTCTTGTAAAAGAGGGCACCTGCTCTCATTGCGTCTCTGAGATTAAATAAAGAGAAATGAAATTAATGCTATGGAGACACAACTGCAAACAGTGTAAATGCTCCAAACGCATGTTCGTTGAGATTTGACGTCATCGAAATAACGTGCGTTCATCCATGCGGAAAGTATAACCCAGGCTTCAGGGGGAGATATGTTGCTGTGGTTTTTTGGCGTTGGGGTCACACTAATAGATTTGGTCAGTCTCAGCAGTCGTAAGAGATCATCATAGCATAGTCGAGGTGTGCTAAAACTTAGAGCAAAACACCCTATCACTTGAATATCAAGTCACTTATAGCATTGACTCACACCTTGTATGAATTCAAATGTCAATGCAGTGCTCAAATCTCTCTTCCAAATTTTTATACAAATAGTTTTCATATATAAAATTAGAATTGTGGGAAATTCATTTAATTTCCTTGGGATTGAACCCCCCCCCCCATCTCTGTTCACCCTATGTCCATGTTTCTCAGTGTACTACCGTAAGAAAATATTATGTTCATTCATATGCCAGCTTATACTATTTATATTGTACCATGCATTTAGCACTTTAGTGATGTTGCATATTGACTTTCTGGTACAGGTCTGGCACTCTTATAACTGACAGGAATGATTATGCACTTATGCACTGAAGTTGCTCTGGATTCGTGATGCAGTAAGTCTGCTCTAGACAAATCTGCTAACCAAATATAATGTCTGCAGTAAGTCAAAATTAACCACACCTTCATAATTAATGCATTGGCTTTGGGTGGTTCCCCTTGTGGTGATCGAACACCTGCTATATCAGGCGTGTTGAAACATGGGTCCCTGGTGTACTGGGAACGTTGCATATGGCAGTGTGCCGTGGTTGTATCTGTATTTGCACACGGCTGGCTCTCCTTCTTGTGTGGTTTTTGAGTCGCTTCTGGATCTCCGAGCGAGTCTTGTGTTGGGCTGCAGCGTAACACTGGCCATATGTTACACGCGCTGTGATGCAGTGTACGGGTGCACGGTGAACACTGGGGAGTGGCTAGCACGCGTTCCAGAACCATTGTGGCTTCTGTTGTGGCCTTAAACAGGCTTCATCAAATCATGGTCCTGGAGGGCTGAGAACTGCTGCTTTTCCACCCTCCCTTTACTTGGAATTTAGGTGTGAAGACAGTCCGGCCAATCGGTAGCACTATTTACCCGGGAGAAAAGAAAACCAGGGCTGGGTTTGGGTTTGTGGGCCAGATTTGATTATCCCCTATCACTGTTCTATCACCATAGAATTACATCACATGTAGTTGTATTTGAATTTGATGACACCGTGTCATTCTTCCCAGTGAAATTGTCTGACGTGCAGATTTATTATCAATTTTATCCACCTATGGTTGCATAAAAAGCACCAATATAGTTGTTTTTTCTAAAAGGAGAGCAGGACATGCTGCCCTCCTTTTTCTTTATTCAGGCAGGTAAAAAGCAGAGAGAACAGAATGGTAAGGGACCACATTTGGGCAATGACATATGGCCGACATCTCACCAACATCAATCACATATTAGTTTCTTTGGTGTCTTCAGCTCTCATTAGTTGTACCATGCACTGCACCTCCATGTGTAATACACTCACTATACATTAGGTTGACAACTACTGTGGTGAGGTCAAAATCTTATTTTAAAATGATTTCAAAATTTAAGACCCATGTGCTGAACTGTTTTTCAGAAATTATTGGGCAGAATTTGGCTAGCGACATATTTAAAAATGTAACAGTAAATAGAGGTTGTAATGTCTTTATGGTCAAATGGTTAATGAAAGTGATAGATCGCATACACGGATGGTCATTATACACATGATCCTTGCCTAAGATTGTATTTGCATGTACCCCTGGTGTGGTGACCACTAATGAGTGAAGCCAGCACTTAAAGTCTTCAGCAGCTGTCAGAGATTGGAAGAAATGCTGTTCTGGCCTTTTTTAAACCACAGTGCCCCTGCCACCCCATGCTAGGCAGTCACGTGTTTATGCTATAAATGCGATGAGATATGATGAAAAGAGTGCCTTCGCTGCACAAACCTGGTCTGAGGGATCTCTGCCTAAAGGTCCTTCCACAATACTATAACTGTAACGATAACGATGTGAGCATCCACAGTATTGAACGATCATGTTTGGTAAATACACTCTCAGCACTGTAGCATGAGGGAGAAAAGCTAGCGCACCCATGTACATTGAAGGTCCAGTAACCCAAACGTAAGCCCCTATGTATGGCAGTGTTTGTTCCAGACCATTCCTGTCATTTGTTAAGTTGCTGGAGAACAAGCACTGATATGCATCACCATTTTTATTTTCAATTTAACCCACTCAGCTTTGGCTGATTGAATTTTTTTGTTTGTCAGCCTTGGTTTCCCAGAGTCTATAGTAACCGTGCATTAGCCGCAATTTGGACTGCATTTTGCATTTGACTGTCGATAAATAAATAATTGAATTAATCGCACCGTCCGTTATCAGCTGTCAGTAATATAACCGTGAGCGGAGAATGAGTCCTCATGACAAAAAAATAGATTTGAACTGATAATTGTATCTGCTAGTGAGCGAAAAATTAAGACAATGGTTCAAACAACTGACATGATTGAAGCTACCTTGTTGTAGCTTCATTACATTACATAACGTTACGTTAAAGGCATTTGGCAGACGCTCTTATCCAGATCAACGTGCAACAAAGTGCATAACCAGGGACAGGTGCTCTGAAAACCCTAGAGGGAAGTACAGTATCCTCTACCATCCATTATGGGGTTCATGAATCCTTCCTCCCTTCAGTGCTTCTCATGCTACAGCTCAATTAAGAGCTAATTAGCAGCTAATTCGGATGAACTTATGTCTGCACATGGGTTCCCAAGGGCTGGCCTTATCAACAGAACCATCCAGGCAGCTATGCAGTGTTGAGGGTCTAGCTGGGTCTGCAAAACCACCGGTCACCCACAGGTTCAGGTTGTGGTTGAATCGACCACCGCTTTGCCCTTGCGCGCAGAGCCTAACCTCTGCAAATATCTGGCGATGCAGGTCCTGCTGATAGACTGTAAGAAATATGGACAATGTGTCCGTGGTGTCAACTGTTGATGTTCCACAGACTTGTGAAAAGCGGTTTGAAGCTACGGGTTCCTGACACAGTGTAACTGATAGTCTGTATCCGTTACTAAGTGCATGAGATACCACCCCTGTGAGTGACACGTAATGACTAGGCAGTGACGCAAACTCTCCCTGAATGGTCCAAAATTCCCTGTTCCAAGTGACACAATCACTTTGCAAATCGGCGCATAAAGTGAAGAGAAAACACCAACAAGTTCTTTTGGGGGAAAACTTGGTATTTTGACCACATTGACTTTACACAGGTTAAGGTCTACCCTTATGCATTAGTCAGTTTTCTTTTATTTCTCTATCTTGCTTTCTCTTTCACCTTCTCTCTTCTCTTTCTCCTCCTTTCCTATCTGTTTTAGCCTACACACCCATGATCACACGCTCATAGTCTCATATCAAGCACACGCCCACACATACACACACGCATGGAATTACTACTGTATGCATGTTTCTACTATAATTGTATGTTTTCTTATGTACTAAATTTAATATTTACTACAAATTTTGGTGTTTGTTGAAATTCCGGAAACTTATGTGGAGCCCTCCAGTGAAGGACAGAAACTGCATCTGTTAACATATTTCTTCACGCAGTGAAATATATAATCGTCTTTGAAAGCTTTGTATATGCTGTGGAGTCACCCAGGATAAGGCCTTCCATTACGCGTATGGTTTAAGAGTCACAGTTGTGTCATTCTTGTTTGTTAAGAGAGTGATCTTTAGGCAGCGTTTTGTTTTGGCACCCAAGTACTGTGGGAGTACCCTTACTCAAATGGAATATACTGGTCATACGTATATTATTATTATATACAGTGCCCCCTGCAATAGCTTCACAATTTTAGATTTGTAATCAAGCAATTCACACATGGTTAAAGTACTGAGTGGCTATGTATAAAAAGTTCTATACATTTTGGTGAAACCAAAATGCATACAAATATGCTTTAAAAACAGCTAGGAATCTGCAATTTACCACATGGAGGAGCATTATGGAGAACATTGTTTCAGCAAACATACAAATTATTGTCACTTTCAGATATTGAAAAATATTTTTTGAAACACTCCTGGGAAATATATTCATCATTGTATTTTTCCATATTTAAAATATATTTATATATCTGTATATTCCATTTCTGTGGGAAGAGGGAAGACCCACTTTGAAATGAATGCAATCCAATCTGTGCTTTCCCTTTCCCACTAATATTGGAAATTCCCTCTTAAGTGCCTGGTAATAGCCTCCTTGTGCCCAAGTGTTTGTTTGTAATTAGTTGCTCTGCCTGTGTTGCAGGAGACAAATGAAATTGTGGCCATTAAGAAGTTTAAGGACAGCGAAGGTAAGGGAGACCCATCGTTGTGGCTGTGGATGGACTGTAAAAATGCAAGCTCTCCAAAAACCTTCACACCACTTCCAACTCTCCAAACACACGGCTGACAACTCCTGTACCTGATGTATCTCAATTAATCCTGTCATGACGCTGTACGGGTCAGCTGTGTTTGCCAGCGACGGTTCAGTCCTGTATCGGACCACAATACATTTTTCTCATGATGGATACATGTGCTGTGTGCAGCTGTAGCTACATGATTTAAGGGGAGGCATCACAGATAAAAAGGGTGATTTTGGCTGGATAGGTTTAGATTGCACAAGTATTGTAGTTTCATAAAATACATGAACCAATGATCAGAAACAACTAGTTCATTTAGATGTTTTTATACCATCTGAACCAAGCACCAAAATAAACTACAGCCATTTTCTAAATTAAATTATTTCCAGTACGGAAAGTTTTTTTTTAATTTTTTTTATAAGTTATTGATATAGCTACCAAATTTGACTTTGTGTTCCTGAACTAAACTAGCTGGGGAATTACTATGTATGTATGTCTGTATGTATGTGTGTGTACAGTGGTGTGAAAAAGTGTTTGCCCCCTTCCTGATTTCTTATTTTTTTGCATGTTTGTCACACTTAAATGTTTCAGATCATCAAACAAATTTAAATATTAGTCAAAAACAACACAAGTAAACACAAAATGCAGTTTTTAAATGAAGGTTTTTATTATTAAGGGAGAAAAAAAATCCAAACCTACATGGCCCTGTGTGAAAAAGTGATTGCCCCCTAAACCTAATAACTGGTTGGACCACCCTTAGCTTATTTACCCAAAAGTCTTGGGGAACATCAAGATGTTTTCTGGCAAAATTTAGACGAGCCTTAATGTTCTTTTTGCTCAGCAGTGGTTTTCGTCTTGGAACTCTGCCATGCAGGCCATTTTTGCCCAGTCTCTTTCTTATGGTGGAGTCATGAACACTGACCTTAACTGAGGCAAGTGAGGCCTGCAGTTCTTTGGATGTTGTTGTTGGGGTCTTTTGTGACCTCTTGGATGAGTCGTCGCTGCGCTCTTGGGGTAATTTTGGTCGGCCGGCCACTCCTGGGAAGGTTCACCACTGTTCCATGTTTTCGCCATTTGTGGATAATGGCTCTCACTGTGGTTCGCTGGAGTCCCAAAGCTTTAGAAATGGCTTTATAACCTTTTCCAGACTGATAGATCTCAATTACTTTCTTTCTCATTTGTTCCTGAATTTCTTTAGATCTCGGCATGATGTCTAGCTTTTGAGGATCATTTGGTCGACTTCACTTTGTCAGGCAGGTCCTATTTAAGTGATTTCTTGATTGAGAACAGGTGTGGCAGTAATCAGGCCTGGGTGTGGCTAGAGAAATTGAACTCAGGTTTGATAAACCACAGTTAAGTTATGTTTTAACAGGGGGGGAAATCACTTTTTCACACAGGGCCATGTAGGTTTGGATTTTTTTTCTCCCTTAATAATAAAAACCTTCATTTAAAAACTGCATTGTGTGTTTACTTGTGTTGTCTTTGACTAATATTTAAATTTGTTTGATGATCTGAAACATTTAAGTGTGACAAACATGCAAAAAAATAAGAAATCAGGAAGGGGGCAAACTTTTTCACACCACTGTATGTATGTATGTATGTATGTATGTATATATATATATATATATATATATATATATATATATATATATATATAATGGCTCCTTCAGATCAGTTTAATCTGGTGTAATTTACTTTGCCGTTTCGAACAATGAAGGGACACAGTGTTTGGGATGGTGCAGTTAGTAGCACTGGGAGAGGAACTGAGGACAATGACAGTGCTTGTTTGTTTTGCTAGGCCAGTGCTGTGCCACGGAAATCAAATGTGCTGGAAATATATTGCATTGTAATATGTATTAAGATATTGTAGCACTTCACAATACATAGGCGAGTATATAAATAATGGCTGTTTTCTGATATACTGATATATATCCTTATTCAGGATACACACAGACGCACATATACAATATACTGCTGTATTTCTGGAATATACTTATATGGCATAATAATTTCTGTAAGATCTTGTGAGATCCTGACCCAGCCCTTACTGAAATAATATATGCTGTAATATAAGGAAATTAAGTATAAGGGCTGACATGGCTCAGGCAGTAAGAGCAGTCGTCTGGCAGTCGGAGGGTTGCTGGTTCGATCCCCCACCCGGGCTGTGTCGAAGTGTCCTTGAGCAAGACGCCTAACCCCTAAATGCTCCTGACGAGCTGGTTGTTGCCTTGCATGGCAGCCAATCGCCGTTGGTGTGTGAGTGTGTGTATGAATGGGTGAATGAGAAGCATAAATTGTACAGCGCTTTGGATAAAGGCGTTGTATAAATGCCAATCATTTACCATAAAGCAATATCATTTCAATGTACACTCAGTGAACACTTTATTAGGTAATTATTCAACTTATTAAGTCTTCTGTTGCTGTGGCAAGTCCACTTAGAGGTTTGACATGTTGTGTGTTCAGAGATGCTGTTCTGCATACCACTGTTGTAATGTGTGGTTATTTGTATTACTGTCACCTTCCTGCAAGCTTTGACCTTCTCCGCTGACCTCTGTCATTAACTAGCCATTTCTCCTCACAGAACTGCTGCTCACTAGATATTCTTTGTTTTCGCACCATTCTCTGCAAACTCTAGAGTGTGTGAAAATGCCAGGAGATCAGCAGTTTCTGAGATACTCAAGCCACCCTGTCTGCCACCTACAATCATTCCACGGTCAAAGTGACTTGATCAAATTTTTCCCCATTCTGATGGTTGATGTGAACATTAACTGAAGCTACTGACCCGTATCTGCATATTTTTATGTATTGAACTGCCGCCAGACGATTGGCTGATTAGATAATCGCATAAATAAGTAGGTGTACCTAATTCCTAATAAAGTGCTCGGTGAATGTATACTTCAGTATACTGAAATTTATGTCGTGGCTCTGTGGGCTGGCTCAGGACCTTTTTCGTGCTGGTTTCTCCTCCCCGCAGAGAATGAGGAGGTCAAGGAGACGACGCTTCGGGAGCTGAAGATGCTTCGCACGTTAAAGCAGGAGAACATTGTGGAGCTTAAGGAGGCCTTCCGCAGAAGAGGCAAACTTTACTTGGTTTTTGAATATGTGGAGAAGGTCAGTCCCTGGCACGAATCCCCTGCGTAATGCCCCTCCCTCTTTTTCTCCTTCTCCATGGTCATCCAGTTTGGTTGGTTTCCTGTCACCGTCCTTGCTGATTTCTGCTTCTCTGTTTGAAGTGACATACAGTACTGTGCAGAAGTCACCTGTATAACATTCTGTACAGATAAGATTCTTTCAAAAATAATTCAATGAAAGGTCCTAAACAAACATACGATACATTTTACATTACATTTTAATAATTTGGCAGAGTAGTTCAAAACTGAATCCAATCAATATTTTTTTATGACTACCCTTCAGCGTTAAAACTGCATCACTTCTCTATGATAGCCAACACTGTCCTGCAGTTCTATAATGTTGGAGAACTTGCCACAGTTCTTCTGCAGACTTTGGTAGGATCCTTGCTTCTGATCTCAGACAGCCTTGATCAAGTTTTTATGTAAAAAGTAGTCAATTGCTTACAGTAATTCGTTACTTTTTAAAATTAAATATAAAAATGTCTCTGTAAAATTAAATATTTTGGAAAATGAATATTCGGAAATCTCAAATGTGTTCTTTTATACTAACATACAAAAAAATAAACATATATAATAAAGTCTAGGGTGGCTAAGACTGGCTAAGATAACGAAAGTGTTGAATTTCAGTGCAATTTCGAGCTGAGGTGTAGGGTTGACCATCGGCTGGATGTAGGAGGGAGCAGATCCATTCAATGCCCTGTCGGTCAGCACTAAAGTCATGAATCCGAGCTGGGAACGGGGTGGCAGTGGAGCATTCTGGAAGTTAGAGGGGTCTCATGGCAAATACGGGGAGTCTATCCACAAGTGGGTTGAGTCGAGAGGTTGAGTTTAGATAAAAAAGATTGTTAGATTATTAGTGCTAGTATTTTTTGAGTTTGGTTTGATTTCAGTTCAGTTTTGGGAAATAATCTATTTCAATTTTTTTTTAAATAGAAATATGAATGTACTGTACCATGACATTTTAGAATATTTTTTATTGCAATGTTAAACACTCAAATCATTTGCATAATTATTATGAAATTGGTCTTAAAATATATACTGTATATCAATTACCGCTTTGTGGACTTTATAATCATATTGATTTTCTCTTTGGTACGAACCTACTGTTTTCAGTGTTCCTCACAAGAAATGTTAGCACGTTAACTAGCAACTTAGACCCATTCCGAGGCTAATATGACCAGTTTGTTAGAAGTGTTGTTATGGAATATGTGTCAATGTATATCTCTCTTGTTCCGTCTCCAATATCGTTTGTGTCATGTGGGTTCATTCCCAAACTTTTTAAAATGTACTTGTGTATCTGTAGGCGCAATGGATCATAGTCATTGCAGTTCTGTTGTGGCCATATATTTTGCCAGAGAAATCTGGTTTTGGAGACTTGGGAGACGGTAATACCAACCAGTCGTTTCAATAACTATTGGTTAGTTTTACTGTTCACTACAGCTGGGCCACCAACAATCCTTATGTCCAACTCTACATGGGTGTCTGCTGGGTTTTGGTGTGTTTTAGTATTTATGCAACAAAATTATTAACTGATTGGCTAAGGAGTTACTGACCTCGTTTCCAACGCCTAATGGGTGAAGGAAATGCAGAAAATGTGCAAATATGACATGCTTCCAGAACTGGAGCTCAACATCGCTGCCCTATATTGATATTTCCTAACTGTTCTTTGTCTGCACACTCTAGATTGATATTTCCCGATGGTTACTCCATACACTAGACTGATATTTCTTTAATGTTGTTTGCTCTTTCAGAATATGCTGGAACTGCTGGAGGAACTGCCCAATGGAGCTCCACCAGACAAAGTGCGAAATTACATCTATCAGTTAATCAAAGCAATCCACTGGTGCCATAAGAATGACATCGTCCACAGGGGTAAGGAACTGCCAAACCACATCAGAGAGTGGACCAGTTCAGGAGCTTGAGTCTCCCTGCCGCTTAGAAATCTCTCACTGGCCTCAAACGATCCTCAAATATACGGTATTTGGGCTGGGCATCGCCACCTTAATCTTTTATGTCATTCATACGACTTTGTTCAAAGCCCGCAAATAAACTGAATATGTGAATATGTTACCAGTGCATTTTAAAATGACTCTCTGAGCACATTAGTATCCAAGAGGCTCATAGGTTACATTTCCTGGTGGTAGAAAACAGGTTGACATATTTCACCCTTTTACTCCAGACTTACTTAACCATCTTTTGTGAATGATAAACAGGATGCCATTAGGTGGAAAGGCTGTATCGCTGAAACAGAACTTTTTTCTGGCATTAATTAACTTTGACTAATTAGGATTTACAGAGGTACAGCTGACACTGCAGGAATTCCTCATTGATGGGAAAGGAGTGCATTTTGTCCATTTAGTTTCAAGTAGGTCTAGTTAACGCATACAAACTCATGAGGAAACATCAGGTACTATACGACATTCCCACCATGGAAGCTGTATTTGTAGCGTAGGACACACACACGACACACTGATACTCCAAAGCTGTATTTGTAGGATAGGATCCTGACATGCAGAACACACTGATAGTCCAAAGCTGTATTTGTAGGATAGGATCCTGACATGAAGAACACACTGATACTCCAAAGCTACAATTGTAGGATAGGATCCTGACATGCAGAACACACTGATACTCCAAAGCTGTATTTGTAGGATAGGATCCTGACATGCAGAACACACTGATAGTCCAAAGCTGTATTTGTAGGATAGGATCCTGACATGCAGAACACACTGATACTCCAAAGCTGTATTTGGAGGATAGGATAAATGCAGTACACAGAATTGTAACTTAATGTTAGCGACCTCAGCAGGAAGCACTGTGACTCTCTTAAGGCTGCAGGCTAGGACTCTTATTGAAGCCTTACAGAGCTACTTAAGAATTTTTGACCAAGTTGCACGTTTTCTACATGTAAGTAGGTATTCAGGCCCACCTTGCATACCTGCTTATCTTGGATATTGGGAGTTGCCTCCTTGCACACACTGTAAAAAGTTAATTTGCTCAGGTTAAGCACACACCCACGGGTGGATAAAAATGCTGGCGCTGAAATTCCACTAGCACTGCATTCCTATTATCTCCCAACTCCTCTAAACGCAGAGGAGGCATTAATTATGGAGGAAAAATAAATAAATCAGAGCACTGAAATCAAGGTTTCTGTGAATTCTGTGAATTTAGAGAAGTCGTGGAAGTAACCCCATCTATGTTGTATTGATTTACAGCCCATGAAGTGAGGAGAGTCCACTCACTTCATGGAATGAGTGTGTTGAAACAAGGGATCATTTTGATCATTTAAATAAGGAATCTGCAAGCCATCGCCAAAATGTTTATCTTCCTTAACTTTACATTATGAATGTAAAGTAGAGGAAGCTGTCATTACATCAGTGTGATTTACATTTTGGGCGACATACAGGGATTGAATTTCAACACCATCAAATGATTAAAAAGTAAAAGCTGAAACTTAATAAAAACTGAAAGCTTTGTGTTTGCTCGTTCAAGCATTCACAACTGGAATTTTGAAAAGCTGTGTTTCAAAAACAAACATTAAACATTTGCTGGTAATTTAAGATTTAAAATTTAAGCTATTTTGACCTCACAAACCTGAACATGGTATTAACATCAGGCCATATGAGTGCGTTCTGACAATGCAAGAAATTATTTGTTTTGTAGCGGTTTTGTGTACACACCTGCATACATGCAGCATGCTACTATTAACATCAGGCTACATGGCTTGCTGCAACGTTTACTTATACCTGTCTATGAGTACCCTTAGTTAAGCAAGTTTTCAAGGTTTATTAATAAGTAGCTAGCACCATTTATGTTCATGGGTTTTCTGCTGACATTAGGTGCAAGATAGTCATTCAGCAAAGTGTTCAGAGGTCTGTCAGTGCTATATCAGAGACTAGCCTAAAAATCTTTAATGGTGTAGCTGCAGGCTTGGAACCAAAGGTTGAAAACATATTGATACTCTCTCTAATGGTGTATCTGCAGGCTGGCATCGTAATGCAGGAACACACTGTCATTGTAAGGGTGTAGCTGCAGGCTAGCATCGTAATGCAGGAACACACTGTCATTGTAAGGGTGTAGCTGCAGGCTAGCATCGTAATGCAGGAACACACTGTCATTGTAAGGGTGTAGCTGCAGGCTGGCATCGTAATGCAGGAACACACTGTCACTGTAAGGGTGTATCTGCAGGTTAGCATCGTAATGCAGGAACACACTGTCATTGTAAGGGTGTAGCTGAAGGCTAGCATCGTAATGCAGGAACACACTGTCATTGTAAGGGTGTAGCTGCAGGCTGGCATTGTAATGCAGGAACACACTGGCACTGTTAGGGTGTAGCTGCAAGCTAGGATTCTAATATGGAGAAAACACTGATAATCTAATGGTGTAGCTACACATTATGGCCCTCACTGTCTTCGACTACCCTGAAAGAATGATTGCAGTCCTCCCTCCTTTGAACACGTGCTGAATTATTTCTCAGTGTTTTTTGCCAACTGGCTGGGATCACAGCACAACAACTCCAGATGGCCTGTGATGCACTGCAAGAAAAATGTGAAAATATTTGAGGGAAAATGCAGTCCGTTTGATACGGTTCATCTTTCTGTTGTGCTCATTATAAGGTTACAAGAGAAAAGAACCGGAGGCCTAGGTTTGGATTCTGCCAAAGGGAAATTCTGCAATTTATATGAAAATGTATTGTCTTATTAAAAATGCACGTGTGAGATTCTCGTATGAGAGTCATATTGGCCATTTCTCCAAACCTCTGAGTCCTAAATTCTAAACTGGGCTGAAAACATGTTTCTTAAGTTAAAGATGTTTGGAGATCCTATCATCCTGCTTTCTCCATGTCTTTTTTCAAAAGCTGAGATTTATTGACTCATTTTAAATTCATTAGCACAGCCTATTAATCACAATTTGTAAAGCAATTAATGAAGGACCCTGGTTCAAAATCTCACCTGAAAAACAACATAATCAGGTCATTGCTAATGCCATTACGGTAATGGCCATCTTTGCCCTGACTTCTCACTAATCTTTTGAGGCACCAACAGTGTGTAACATGTGAATGTGTCCTTCCTCCCCTGTCTCAACTCAGATATCAAGCCTGAAAATCTCCTTATCAGCTCCGAGGACATTCTCAAGCTCTGCGACTTTGGTAAGTAGAGCGACCACGTCGTTCCCAACTGCCACTCCCCTGCCTGATAGTGCCGTGCAGCGATAGCAGCAGGAACGAACGCCCTTGATGCTTGAGCTTGCTTCACGCCGATAGCTTACTAAAAACGCAGCGAGCGTGGAGAAGCTGTCATTACGTCAGCATAATCGCACCCCCGTAGATCCATTCATTCCAAAAATCTTTCAGGCTGTCATAACTGATTTGGAAATTAAGCAGCTTGGTGCTCGTAAGGTTTAGGTCTTTTTTTTTTTTCTTCTTTTTTTTTTGGTTATTTGTTTTAGTTTTTTTGACCTTTGGATTTCACCAGGCGAGACGCAGCGCAGAAAGAGCAGCACTGTCTCGCACCCCCAAGTTGGCAGAACATATATGCCATACTATTGGGCACCCCTGTTTTCAGCTGGAGAGCTACATCACAACTTTGTTTTGGCTTTCCAATCCACAAACATGTCTATTTTTATCACAAGGAAAAAGTCTAGAGAATTTGGATGCAAAATGAGCCCTGAAATGGTGCAGAACTGACACTCCAGCGTCTTCATTAGTCAAGTGAAGTTTAGAAAGACATATTATCCTGCATTTACGTATACCAGAATAGCCGTTTTCATTGGTTGATGTCCTTGTTGACATCCTGTCTATTTTTATATCAGTGTAAGCAGGGTTCCAGTTGAGTTTGAGTTGGTGATGAGGTGTGGATATTGTGATTGCAGACCACTGGGAGCTCTGGTCTTCTTCAGGAGAGGTCAGGTCTCTTTTGGTGGGGGTCTGAGCTCCTAGTGGTTCCCCTGTAATTCAAATCCTTGGGCAGCTACATCATGGCTGATGACCTACTGTAGGTGTGTTCAAAATTGTAGTGCAGTTTCACTTCTAACAGGGTTCGGGAAACTCATTTTTACTTTTAGAAAACCTAGGTTGTGTAAAAAATTTAGACCCTCTGAACTTCAAGGGGTTTAAGTCTCAAATGCCCACCCCCTGCCCCCTGTAATTCGCACCAAGTGCAACAACGTCAACTAGTCTAAATTTTCTGACTGCAGTTTGACCTACTCAAAGTTCAGCGATGCCATTTCTGCATAATTGTTTGTCTTTAACCACATCACTTAAAAGATTATTTGTTCTGGTGCCTGCTTCAACACTTCGCATTACTGTATCCAGTTAAAATACATCAATCTGAAATACTTCTGTTATTAATTATCATACTGTGCATTATTGGGTATTTATCAGCAGGGAATATCACAGTAATACTATAAAGCGGGTGGACATTTTAGATTATTCTATTATTTAACATGAAGAGTCTGTAAAAACATGTTCTGTCCATTTTTCTACTTGCTACACCTGGTGGTGAATATGTATAATTGTGGGGAAATATCAATGACAATGCTAGATTCCTGTATGAAGTCCATTTCAATTTAATTGACTATATTTATATTTTGCGTACCTTTTAAAACATATTTCTATATCATATTATTTCCAAAACCATGGCCTTTCCTTTCTGTTCTGTTGTATTAAATACACTTTGGAAATAATTCCCCTTTGTCCCTTTTATAGGTTTATAATGCACTATAAAATATTATTAAATATAAATACCATTTACCAGTTAATGTATTGTTATTTGTTGAAGGAAAGAATTTGGTTAATAATCAAGCTCATGCATTTAAGTTACTGGTCCTGGTGTGTTGGGCTCATAGACTAGAAAAGTATTGAACTGTTAAGTCACCTATTGACTATCCATGAAAAGCATTTTGAAGCCTGGGAAGTCAAGTTTACAGGCGCCGCCACGTTGTACAATTTGGAGCCAGAGATTGCGCAGTCGGGAAGCCGATTTGGCACCTCCGCTAAGATTATGAGAGAAAGTCACATAATCTGTCCCTGATTTGTCCACAAAGTATTGCTCCATTGTCCTAATAACAGAATAACTTACAGAAAATCGGCACTTGGGAGCCAGTAGATGAAGGAAAAAACTATTGACTGTGAAAAACATATTTTGACCACATTTGGATGACTACAAACCTCCTTCAACTCAACGGCAATAAAACTGAAATCATGCTCATTGGTTCAAAATCCACATTGTCCAAAACACCCAGCTTCCTGAAAACCATTGATAGTTTCCCTGTCCCCCTGTCAACACAAGTCAAAAGCCTTGGCATCATCCTGGACAATACTTTATCCTTTGGTCCCCACATAAAAAAGCATCTCAAGGACTGCCTTGTTTCACCTATGCAATATCTCCCGACTTCGCCCCTCACTCTCCCACACCAGTGCTGAAACTCTAATCCATGCCTTTGTCACCTCCCGGCTGGATTACTGCAACAGCATCCTCTCAGAACTCCCCACCAAACTCACCAACAAACTTCAAATTATACAAAATTCTGCTGCCTGAATCCTCACCCGCACAAAATCTCATGACCACCTCACACCCATCCTCACTCAGCTACACTGGTTACCAGTTCAACAGCGCATTGATTTCAAGATCCTCCTACTCACATACAAGGCCTTGAACACCCTTGCACCCCCCTATCTCTCTGACCTTCTTCACCACTACACCCCAACTCGCACTCTCCGCTCCTCCTCAGCTGGCCTCCTGTCTATCCCCACCACCCGACTCTCTACTATGGGTGCCCGAGCATTCAGCTCTACAGCACCCAGGCTCTGGAACTCTACCCATACACATCCGCCATACAGAGTCACTGTCATCTTTCAAAAAACTTCTCAAAACTCATCTGTTTACTCTTGCATACCCCTGACTGTTTCCTTCCCTTTACATGTTCTTGTGTTTATCTCTGTCTGCTGTCTGTTTGTTTGATATGAATTGTATGTTCATTGTAAATTATTTTGAATTGGATATATTGTATCATGTTTTCTTTTTTGTTGATGATTTTAAATTGGATGTTTTGTATCATTTTTTACCATGTTTATTTTGTATTTTGCACAATGTAAGGTGACCTTGAGTGTCTAGAAAGGCGCCACTTCAAATAAAATGTATTATTATTATTATTATTATTATTACATTTGTACCGTTGACTTTACATTGAAAACATTGAACGACCTCTACTGGAGCACAGTGGCGCTCATGAGCGCCGTCTCTCAGCGCTATCCACAGGACCAGGAAATTAGCTTAAAAAAAGAAGCCCGGTTTTGGCCAGATGGTTGAGCTTGATGCCCTTATGAACTTTGGGGATGACCTTTACCCTCTGGCCTCTTCTTCTGGTTCCTCCCTCAGGCTTTGCCCGCAACCTGTCAGAGGGGAGTAATGCCAACTACACTGAATATGTGGCCACACGCTGGTACCGCTCCCCAGAGCTTCTGCTAGGGTGGGTCCTATCTACGTGTGTGTGTGTGTGTGTGTGTGTGTGCATACGCACAAGTATGTACTGGCCTCAGTTTCTGTTCTGTATATGTCATATGTCACTTCATGGTTCCGGTACATTTTCGGCACAGCAGAAAATAAAATAATGCGAATGTCTGTATCACAAGTTTGTATGAGTGCATGCGTGTGTTTGTGTGTTTTTGTGCATGCTTGCATACGTATGCTTTTCTGTACTGTGTGCATGTGCATGCACATGTGTCTGGGTGTCCATGTGCCTACTTGCATACTTCCATCTGTGTGACTGTGTCTGTGCATGTGCAGACATGGTTTTGCATGCATTTGTGTCTTGTGTGCATACTGTACAGTATGTGCATACATATTGAGTGTGGGCCATACATGTGTGCATGTGTATATATGTGTTATGTGTGAGTGTGTGCATGCATGCATTTGTGTGTGTCTCGTTTTTACTGAATTGTCAGATTTCCTAACAGTCCATTTATGATCCACAGTTATGATGGATCTGTCGAGGTTTGCTTTTTTGAGTTCCGCACCAGCTGTGATACCATGCCATGCTACAATATTCTTCCTGCTTAGAATTCGGTTTGGCTGAGAAATGTTTAACAGTCACCTTTTTCAACTGCTTGCAATTGACTGTGGGGAAAAAAAAACTGGAATTTCTCTTGATATTTGAATTCCTCCTACACAGTTATGCTCTTCCTCCATCACACATAGCCTTTAAGCTCAAATATGTATCTTCCACTCCCCCATTTCTTGTTTTTTCTTTCTCTATCTCTACCTATTTATCCTTCTCTCTCTGCTTCCTCAGTCCACAAGTTCTCACTATATAAAACTGATGCTGTACTAAGATTACAGGCCAGTTTCACAGACGCAGGTTAAGCCTTGTCCATATTCATACAGTACTCCGTTTAGTCCAGGACTAAGGTTAAACTGATCCTATACTGTATATGTTAGTATTGCCTTGTGATAGTTGCCAGGCTGTTCCACCTGTAGAGGTCAGGTCCCTATATTTATTTATTTTCCAGGGACAGTGCGCATTAATCAACATTTTCAGTTTCCACATCAATGTAAATGTGCCAGAGTTAGCTAATGAGTTATCTTTATCCCTTTTGGACATGATTAGGTTAGTAACTGTTGCTGGTTTCCTAGGGCGCCCTATGGAAAGGCTGTGGACATGTGGTCAGTGGGCTGCATCCTGGGGGAGCTGAGCGACGGGCAGCCCCTGTTCCCTGGCGAGAGTGAGATCGACCAGCTCTACACCATCCAGAAAGTTCTGGGTCCTCTGCCGCCCGAGCAGATGAAGCTGTTCTACAACAACCCCCGCTTCCATGGCCTACGGGTGGGCAGCCCCTCTCTCTCTCTCTCTCTCTCTCTCACTCTATCTGTTACAGTCTCTTCTCTGTCTCCCTCTATTCTTTTCCCATCCCTGTCTTCCTATCTCTCTCTTTCTGTACTGTATATCCCCTTGTACTCCCTTTCACATTTCCCTCTTCTTTCCCTTCTACCACTCTTCCTTCTGATCTCTCTCCTCTCACTGTTCATTTTACTTCGCCTCTCCTATCTCTCTCATTCTCCCTATCCTTCCCTCTCCCTCCCTCTCCCTCCCTCCCTCCCTCCCTCTCTCCCATCTCCCTCCTCTGTCTGTACCTGGCCCGCTTCCCTGTGCTGTGACTAACTGGATCTGTGTGTGACTCACAGTCTGAATGTTGCTCCTGGATTCCTCTGGCCTCCAGTGCAGCTGGCTCCTCGCGGTAGGCGATAAGCGCTGGTGTGGCGCGGTGCAGCCAGGACACCCACACCATGCGCAGTGCCGGAACCACTCTTCTTCTAGTGCCCTGCGCCCAGCAGATTATTCAATCAGATTTAAAATAGGAGCACCGTTTCAGAGAGTGCCGTTTCAAATGCAACTTTATCCCAGTCACTTGTGAGAAGATATTTTACGGTTGCCCCCTTTAGTTACGGTAGTTGTTAATGAAGTATAGGTTGTATATTGTGCAGTGCTTGCAGTAGGTTCCTTGCAATATCTTTGAGTCAGTGTTGTGTCTTGTCTCGATTTGTTTCTGTTTTTCTCAAGCAGGCTACAACACACACTTTATTTTTAGATCGCTTCATGTGCTCCTTATTGAACATTTCATGAATGTTTCATGCCTGTGCATTTCAGAATATTGAAAAAACTCATATTAATACGGAAATAGTGCATTTGTGTATGTAAATATTCTGAAACCCGGCATGGTGGTAGAGTGGTTCACACTGCTGCCTTGCAAGGAAGAGGTTCGTATCCCAGTGTGTGTCCCATCTGTGTGGAGTTTGCGTGTCCTTCTCGTGTTCATGTGGGTTTCCTCTGGGTACAGCAATTTCCCTCCCACATCAAAAACAAATGCCAGGTTAGGTGTACTCCTGCTATTGCCCTTGACCAAGGCACTAACCTCAGAACGGAATTGGTCTCCAGGCCCTGCACTGTGGCTTCCACTGCTCCCAGGTAGTTAGTAATGGACAAATTGCCCATGAGGCCGATAAAAGTATAACTTAAAGGTACAACAGGTAATTTTGGTCAACAAAAGCTTGTATTGTATCCTATTGTACCTTTACGTACTTTCACCTCTTTTGTAATTTTAGCAGGGAACCACTTAATGTCTGTGAGCATTTATGAGCAACATTCATGAGCATTTAGCAACAACTCCTTCTCCCCAGATAATGCAACAGTGGCACCACTGTGTTCCCTCACTTGTAATGTAAATAGAAGCCGATGTCACTTCTTGCCGCTCTACCTACACGCAATCGGGAATGGAAACCCATCACCGCTTTGTACCGGAAAAAAATCCTCTTTCCTTCAGTACGGTTCAGAGTACACTGCAAACCGAACAATTACAGTCTTGCTTTAACGCGCATGTGCAATGAGATTCTTTTGCGGAACAAAAAATTTAACACTGTGTTCTCTGATAACTTTGTGTCTACGTGCCTTTCATTGTTCACCGATACATTATGGCCAGTTAGCCACTGTTTTTCATAACGAATAAAAAGCAGTTTTATAGTATTTCATATTGTTCCTACTGAAAATGTACCCAACAAAGGTACATGTTAAGTGCAAATGCTAGATAACCAACATAACCCCTCTTTCAAACATAAAAAGGCTTGAGCACTACAAATTCTGCGGAGAAACCTGGAGAACCCTGTTTTCTGTTTGTGTGTGTGGGCACATTTCCTTTTCTTCTGGAAGCTGAGCATGTGCCTCCTTGAGCAGATCTATGATTTATAGTTATGTCTGTGGATGTCTGTGCTGATGTAGAGCAGTGTATCAGTGGAGCTGGTGGTGTAGAAAGGTGGATTTGACAACATCAGGCTGGTTCCAAGCCCTCATCATGGACTGAAGTATTAATAATAATAATTAAATACTAATAACAATAACCACAATAACTTAAAGGCCCACACTTCTCATATCATCCTTCCATACTGAATCAAGTCCAAGAAATTGCAATTTTGGTCAAGGTATGCATATTTTAGAATGAAACTGCTATGGTTCCGAGCTGTTTGTAAAATGATTTCCCCCATGACATGACCTATGTTTTTGCTGCTAAATATACACCTCTATGACCACGTAAACTGCCTCTTTGAGACCAAGCCAAAAGCCTTTGGACTCCTTTTGAGAACCCTATTGATTTTCTAAATTAGTTAGTTGTTAGTTACTGATTTACAGGTCATTTTGATCTTTCTCCATCACTATTGTATTCTCGCCACTGTCCATGTTAACACAGAGACCTGACTGCAGAAGTTGGAGGGAGAGGTGTTAGGGACTACATCACTGCTCTTTGCGAACATTTTTTGGGCGTTTTAGATGCTCAAACCAGGAAGAGATTTCTGATGCATGTGGACCGTTACATTTCCAGTGTAAAATATCTACTGTATGAGAAAACATTAGTCACCAGCAGATGGAGCCCTCTGTGCTGGAGTGGGCTTCCTCTGGCCCTTTGGGGAGAGGAGAACATTAAGACCACCATGCTTTCATTCAAAGAGTTCACTTAAAGGTTTTTGAGATATGTTATACATAGACATGTTTACTTCCTAAGACTCTCTACTAATCTACTTCCTCCATGAATATGGAAGCGTGGTTACAGTTTGCATGAAACAATTTACAAGCACTGGACAATATGGTGAGATATCGTTATTGTTATCGGCCCCACAATTTCAACATTGTGCGTCCCTGAGTAAGAATAAAAATAATAACAATTAACATGAAAAAAAATTAGTCAACATAATGCAAGCTTCTTGAACTCTGCACATCAATATCTACTTCCCTTAGATTCTTGAGTTCAAGAATTAATGTTGGTGTGAGTTTATGAATGAACTTTTTTAGCTTCAGGCATATTTCTTTTAAATATCTTGTATTAAGTTAAAGTTTTTAAGAGCTCAAGAACATGTAGCCTAATTCCTGCAGTAGAACTAAACTTTATGACAATTTGTGAGATTGTAGATTTATTTGTTAAGAGTGGTATGATGGCTTAAATAATTTTATAACTAACGAATATACTTTTATTTTTGGCAACAATTGTCTCTGGCATTGTTGGCAGAATAGGTGACATGGCTCAGGCAGTCAGAGCAGTCGTCTGGCAGTCGGAGGGTTGGCGGTTCGATCCCCCGCCTGGGCTGTGTCGAAGTGTCCCTGAGCAAGACACCTAACCCCCAAATGCTCCTGATGAGCTGGTTGGTGCCTTGCATGGCAGCCAATCACCGTCAGTGTGTGAGTGTGCGTATGAATGCGTGAATGAGAAGCATCAATTGTACAGCGCTTTGGATAAATGCGCTATATAAATTCCAACCATTTACCAATAGGTGTTACTTTTTGCTATTCACCTACGAGTATTTTATACTCTTTCTATCCGTCCATTAATTTTGTTCATATCAGTTTTTTACTCAGGTGAGAGATATATGTCATTGAAGTAGCCTATGGCCCAAGCTCATTTTTAAATACACTGCCAATTTTACTGGAATGCATGCACACAGCTCTTGTTTAACAAATTTGGTAACCATTTTCGTAGTTGTGATGCCAGGTTACGCAAATAAACATATGTTAAACTCCCTTCGTAGTACATCCCCCTCGTCTCGCAATAATAATAATAATAATAATAAGAAGAAGAAGAAGAAGAATTATTATAATAATTTATATTTATTAAGCACTTTTCTCTGGCTCAAGGTGCTATTCTGTGCAGTCGGAATTCGGAACAGAGAAAGGAGGAACAAGAAACCTTGTCATTGTCATTCTTCAGGTGCACTTGTGAAATCTGTCATTGTTTATTTGGCTCTAGCCATGAGGGCTGCTGGAGGAAGTGTGTGGCTGCACACAGGTCCTGAGAAAGGGGAGAGGTGACGCCGAGCTCCGGTCCTTACAGACGAGCCTGACGCATGGCGACAGGCCACAAGATGCCCTGGAGCTCTCAGCTCCAGCTCCGCCACCTGTGCTGGAGGGCCTTGATTGGCCCATCTCTGGCATGTCAGCAAGTGAGGTCTGACCCTGCAGTAGTTAACGAGCAAGACTGTCTGTTGTGACAACACAGGGGTCAGAGGTCACAGTCTTCAATCCAGATGTCTGGTGTGACCATGGAACAGAAGACAGAGTTATGACTTTCTGTCAGGCCCGTGTCTCGATACCATGGGAAAGTGAAGACGGGGAATTTATTTAAAGAATCAGTGCTTCTGCAGTCTCCCTCTGTTTCCCTCTCTCCGTGTGTGTCTATGTAGAGAGATTACATGTGCCCTCCACAGATGTACCTGATTGGAGCTGACAGATAGGATTAGCTGACCTTGTTGTCAAGGTCGCGCATTCAGCAGACCAGTTGAAGATCAGTTTTCACACTCTATGGTGCAGAAATCATGGGTGGGGATGTGCCATTCTGTAAAAGTGGGTTATGAATGTGTTACTATCTTCTGGTAGCTGTCCTGGTAGCTGCGGCAATCGTGGGAATCACACCAGTGAAATCTGCCTTGAAACAGGAGCTTGAAATTGAGAACCATGTTTGTGCAACTGAAGTACTCCGCTCTGATGATTACTAGTGTCAGTTTTAAATGTGTTTTTGCTTCTCACAACCCTGATTCTACAAGTGTACGAGTCTCTGTTTGTAACTGCTTCAGCTTTTCTCTTGTAGCATATGTGTGTTTTCTGCCCCTTCTGTGTGTGCGTGTGTATTTCCATATGTGTGTTTATTTTCTGCTCCTTTCTCTAACTGTGTGTGTGTGTGTGTGTTTATTTTCTGCTCCTTTCTCTAACTGTGTGTGTGTGTGTGTTTATTTTCTGCTCCTTTCTCTAACTGTGTGTGTGTGTGTGTGTGTGTGTGTGTTTATTTTCTGCTCCTTTCTCTAACTGTGTGTGTGTGTTTATTTTCTGCTCCTTTCTCTAACTGTGTGTGTGTGTGTTTATTTTCTGCTCCTTTCTCTAACTGTGTGTGTGTGTGTGTGTGTGTTTATTTTCTGCTCCTTTCTCTAACTGTGTGTGTGTGTGTGTGTGTGTGGTTATTTTCTGCTCCTTTCTCTAACTGTGTGTGTGTGTGTGTTTATTTTCTGCTCCTTTCCCTAACTGTGTGTGTGTGTGTTTTTTATTTTCTGCTCCTTTCTCTAACTGCATGCGTGTGTGTGTATTTCAGTTCCCTGCAGTGAACCACCCTCAGACCCTGGAGAGACGGTATCTGGGGATCATCAGTGGCCTGATGCTGGATCTGATGAAGGTAAGAGCTTGGGCCTCTTCTTCCAAGGTGCAGCAAAGCTCCAGTTTCTCTGCCAAGAGCCTCACACCAGTAGCTTGAAGCAGAGACATCACTCCGGCAACAGCTGGAGTGAATGTGAGGTGGTCGGGGTGTGTAACTGTGACAGAGTGTTTATCTCTCCCGAGGTGGCCGTCTCACTGCTCTTCACTCCACTGTGCCACTGAGGCAACATTGGCTCAGGCAGTAAGAGCAGTCGTCTGGCAGTCGGAGGGTTGCCGGTTCGATCCCCCGCCCGGGCTGTGTCGAAGTGTCCCTGAGCAAGACACCTAACCCCCAAATGCTCCTGACGAGCTGGTCGGTGCCTTGCCTGGCAGCCAATCGTTGTCGGTGTGTGAGTGTGTGTATGAATGGGTGAATGAGAAGCATCACTTGTACAGCGCTTTGGATAAAGGCACTATATAAATGCCAATTTACCATTTACCTTTTGAGGCATCAGCAGGACAGATTCTCAGACTTCTAGATGATTGACAGGCCTGCCTTTCAGCAATAACCCCTCACTGCATAGGGCCTGCACAGGGCCTGCATAGGGCCTGCACAGATCCACAAATACTTGGCTCAAAACTTTTTCTACTTAAAGCTAGGCTAGGCGATCTTTGGCCGTGAGCAGAATCTGGGCCGAGGAAGAAAGCTTTTGAATGTATGCTGCGGTGAAAAAGCCACACCCCCTCTCCTGTCAGCCTCTCAGGGACGGGCGTCACGAGAGCTGTTCTTATTGGATGTTGGCTGCCGGGAGCCATGAAAAATGGAAGTCCCTGAAAATCTGTCCTGGGATAGTCACAGATATCAGATTTTTTTTCCTGTATTCCTAACTGTCGGAATGTGAAGAGAGTTGTACCAAATATTAGCAAAAATGTTGTGCCTACACCAGCTTTAACACACGGTATCAGCTGGTCCACATGCTGTAACCTTCAGCACAGCTTGTTGATGCAAAAAGAAACTGTCTCTCTCTCATCCCACCTACACTCTTGAGAATGCACAATTAAAAGTGTGTGGTCGTGCTACATGAGTGGTGCTTCCCCTTATATTTTGAACTGTTTGAGTATATTTCAGCACATTTCAGTCCTTCCATAAGAGAACGGCTACACCTTAAAGATCAGTTGGACAGTACTGTATGCAACCCAGGCGCATGCATGAACATCATCTTGTATAGAGTATATGTTGGTTTTCCCGGTGTGTGTGTGTATTTTTGCAGCTCTGCTCTGAAGTTTTTTTGTATCTACGTTATGCCCTACATAATGACATCCTCTGCATTTCTGGAATCCAGCATTCTGCCTTTATTTGTCAGGCTCAAGGCTTAAAAGCGGAGCGGTTTCTCTGAGTTGTAACAAAGCCTGGTCAAACCCACCAGCCTCTCTGGCCAGTCAGACTCCAGTGAAACAGCCACTATTAGTATCGATTCCTCCCCTTAAACTTGTGATCCATTGAAAATGCACCATTGTAAATGCAAAGTTCAATTAAATAAAATCAATTTATATTTATACTATGGCTTGGGTATTCTGATGGGTTGACAGCCTTGGTTTGTATTCTTGTATAGCCACGGTCACCTGGGTGTTTCTGTATAGGCATGGCCGTCAGGATTCTTTGCATCATTACAGTTCGAAATCACTACATGATAACTTTTGAAAGCTGCGTTCCTTCTCAACCCGGGAAGCTTGTGTATATAGATCCAACATGGGAGCTCCGAGCTTGTGGCTACCTTGTGGCAGCTTTTAGTGACATGGCAGCTGGCAAGAACGCTGTAACTCGCTCTGAGACTTTCTGAGCACCATAAGCTTCATAGCAACTTTGTAGCTATACGCTGTTCTTTGGGGACATAACTTTGTAACATAACTGTTGTTCGTCATTATTTCGTGGATTTCCGGCTGCTTGAGTGAAGTCAGGATTTTGAGTTTCTGAGGTTACTGGAAAGCAGTCCAGCAGAGTCCATATCACTGAAGGAAATAATAATAAAAAATAACCGCAACAGTTGATTCCTAAAATCAATCACTCAGGTTAAATGATGAAAACATTCCCTTGATATTCTGTTCCACGTTGACATGATTGCACCATGCAATTTCTGCAGATTTGTCAGCTGCACATTCATGCTGCAAATCTCCTGTTCTACCACATCCCAAAGGTGTTCTATTGGTTTCTGTTCTGGTGACTGGGAAGGCCGCTGAAGAACATTAAACTTATTGTCATGTTCATGAAACCAGTTTGACTTTTGCTTTGTGTCATGGTGTATTATCATGCTGGAAGTGGCCATTAGAAGATGGGTACATTGTGGCCATGAAGGGATGCACATGATCAGCAACAATACTCAAATAGGCTGTGGCATTCAAGCGATGATTGATTGGTATTAACGGGCCCAAAGTGTGCCAAGAAAACATTCCTGACACCATTAGACCACCATCACCACCGAACAAGGCAGGTTGGGTCATGGATTCATGCTGTTGACGCCAAATTCTGACCCTACCATCTGTATGCGTCAGCAGAAATCGAGACTCATTAGACCTGGCTACATTTTTCCAGCCTTCACTGTTTTGGTGAGCCTGTGCCCACTGCAGTCTCAGCTTTCTGTTCTTGGCTGACAGAAGTGGAACCAGACATGTGCTTGTGATGTTGCCCATAAGCCTCAAAGTATCTGCATGATGATACTCTCATTTATAAGTAGGTATGCAAGTAGGTAAGTTCCTATTAAAGTGCTCAGTGAGTGTATATTCACATACATACATACACACATGCACATACAGGCCTACATGATCAAACATAAAATAAAAAATTATATAAGGTTGGTTGTTTGGTGACATTAGTCAGAGGCCATCATCATCAAATTTTCTCAAGCTTAAGGCATGACATTATTTCTCTTATCCAGTGACTGTGGCAGGGTCAGGCAGCCTCACTCCACTTAAGTAGAACAACTTGTTGTGGCAAAGGCAAGGACGTTGCATTTTGTTGCAGGAAAATCCAATCCCGAAAGGGCCGAGCCAAAGAGAGGGGGTAAAGGGGGAGGCTCGATTACGCAGCGTAGACTCTGTGTTAGAGCAGAATAATACATATGGATGAGTATGGCGTCTGCTCGTGCACTTGTCACATGTAGGATCAACCTCTGGGCATATTCTGACTAGTTTTGTTTTCGATATATGGATACAGTGTACAACCTTGAACTGTATAAGAGAGTGATGGGCACTTAAAGAGGAGTGTATCTGCAGCATCCCAAGTCTCATCTGAGAGGGCCAGATCGGGGGCCTGCTCCTATGCCATTCGTACAGCAGACAAGGAAGGACATTGCAGTTTTGAGATCTGAATATATAGAATAGACATATATATGCCTATCAATGCTGGGTTTGCTGAAAGAAATACATTTATGGGGTTATCTACCTGTTATCAACCTGAAAACAGTTCACCATAGTGGAACTTTTCAGTTCCAAAATAAGTAATAATAATAATAATAATCATAATAATAATAATATTAATACATTTTATTTATTGAGCGCTTTTCAAGATACTCAAAGACGCTTTACATTTAAAAATTGGCTTTACGAATCAAAATAACTACAGATTAGATGTTTTAACACTTGTTTTTCCACATATACATGCTCTTCCTGTAATGCTTCATATAATTGGTGAATCCATTAATGTTAGCTCCCTAATTAATTATGTAGTTTAATTATCTAGTTTATACCTAGCTATTTTGCTTGCAAGGTCTGCAATGTTCAGTGGAAATGGCTAACTGGATAGTTGCCTAGATGGAATTAAATATCAAGGAAGCAACCATTAGTTAACCTCATTTTGAAATAAAGTTCCATTTTAAAGATGAAAGCAATTGGTTGAAGGTTAATTTTGTATCAAAAAATCTGTTTTAATCTAATAGAAAAATAAGCATTCATGGTAAGCCAGATCGCCGCTTCTGCATGCTTCCTGTCATTCCCTCATCCCGTCAGTAGGAATCCAATTGAACATGCATTTCAAGAGAAAATGTATAATTTTACAGTAAGGTAACTAGCCCCTGAAATGAGCATAAGAGGGTTGCAGTTAAGGCCTGACAGAGTATCACCAGAGAAGATACGCAGCACCTGGCAATGAGTATTGGTCACAGATAAGAATGAAGAATGCAAAGGATGTGGGAGAAAGTACTAAACATGACTACTTTTATATTCTGCAGATTAATATCTTCCAAACATTATGGTGCCCTGAAATGGAAGGGGCTATGAAAAGTGCTGTAATTTCTACTTGGAAAGAGTGTGTAGCTGAGAATGTGTACTTTGTGTACCACGTATGATTTGTCTGATTACAAATCTAACATTGTGTCGTGCAGAGCAAATAAAGAAAAAAATACTTTTGTCCCAAACATTATGGAGCTCACTGTATATATACACTCAGTGAGCACTTTATTTGGTAGACCTGTACACCAGCTTGTGAATGCAAATATCTAATCAGCCAATCATGTGGCGGCAAATAAATGCATAAAAGCATGCAGACATGGTCAAGAGGTTCAGCTGCTTTTCAGACCAAATATCAGATTGGGGAAGAAATGTGATCTAAGTGACTTTGACTGTGGAATGGTTGTTAGTGCCAGACATGGTGGTTTGAGTATCTCAGAAACTGCTGATCTCCCAGAGTTTTCACACACAACAGTCTCTATAGTTTGCAGAGAATGGTGTGAAAACATCCAGTGAGCAGCAGTTCTGTGTGCAGAAAATACCTTGTTAATGAGAGAGGTCAGAGGAGAAGGACCAGACATGAAGCTGACATGAAGGTAACAGTAACGGAAATAACCACACATTACAACAGTGGTATGCAGAAGAGCATGTCTGAATACACAACACATCAAACCTCTAACTTGATAGGCTGCAGCAGCAGAAGACCTAAAAAAAATATATATATATTAAAAAAAGATTGAATAAATACCTAATAAAGTGCTCACTGAATGTACATTGGCGTTCAAAAGTAAGTATGGCTTTTTTGTTTATCGCACTCTGTGAACTCCAGAGACTGCATGAAAATCCCAGGAGGGCAGCCTTTTCTGAGACGATGGAAACACCATCAATCTGGCGGAATCAGTCATACCATGGTCATTTGGTTCATGTGTCTTGCCTATTCTAATTTTTTGTTGAACAACTGAACCTCACCTGCATGCTTTATATATTGAATTGCAGCCACATGATTCACTGGAAGAGGAGGAACCACCAGCTGTTGTATGTTTACTTTATAAAGTGGCCGCCGTATGTGTGTGTGTGTGTGTGTGTGTGTGTGTGTGTGTGTGTGTGTGTGTGTTGAACATTTTACACAGTAGATGCAGTATTCCTGTTGCAGAAGAAAGGAGTTAATTCTGGAAACCCAGTGTCATTGTGTTTCCCACATTGTGCCTGGAGCAAACCATTCATTGGTGACACGAGTGTCAGATGAAAGTGTTTCCCAGCCCACCCCCCACCCTTAAACTAATGTACAGTTATTTCACACCTGACTCATGGTAATGTATGACTCACATCACAGGTCACTCAGAATTCTGAAAATGGCAAATGTACTTTTACAAGAAGCAGTCTTCGTGTTGCAGTTTCACCCACGTGCGTGGTGTTCCAGGCCCTCCCCAGTCTGTAAGATATCACAGACATTAAGATCTCACAACGGTTTTGGCTCACTGTCTTTTTGTCAGGGAATTAATTCTTTTATTTTTGAAAAATCAAATGAACAATTCATTAGCAAAAGCCTGTGAACTCATTTAGTGAATTAAAACTGTAAAATGGAAGGCTCAGCTAGATTAATCTTCACACTGAAGTTTCATGTTGGCGGAAGTGTGCGCAATGTGCAAACGGCACCTTCGTTCGTAAACTGCCTTTTTTATGAACCTTCCTCTGGCAGACGAGGTAAAATGAGACAGGCTTACACCACAAAAAGCCAGCAGTTTAATTTGACCTTTTTAAAATTATTTATTAATTTCTGCATCACAGGAATCAAATGGGGCAAATGCAACAATTTGAGAGAGAAGTGTGAGTAATGGGGGGGTAGAGACGGAAGCCCAAAATCTGTCCTAACGCTGTCGTAAGCCTCACACGCCTGTCCGCCCCGTGTGAAGACCAGATTAGTTCAATGGCTTGTGCTTTGAGCCTGATGGCAAATGCAGAGCTTCAGTTTATTATTTCTGCCGCGTCCTGCCCAGTTTGGAACCACAGGAGACAAAAGCCGACATTTTATTCATGTCATTTCCATATACAGATGGAGACCGTAATGAAAGCATTATGAATACGGTATTTTCTCTCTCTGGTTCTGTCACGATTAGGTTTCGGCAGCACTGTTTCTGATAATGAGGATGACTCATTGAGTTAATTACTTAAAATTTAAGGATGGGACATGCATAATGAGCAGATTTACATCCAGTCCATTTCAAATCGCTTTTGAGGGAGAAGAGAGTGTGTGTGATCTGTGCAACATTTTACCTCCATGAAATTATTCCAGTCAAAGATGACTGAAGTTTTACCTATGCTATCTGGCCGGCGGCCCCAAGGGGTAACACACGATTGGCCGCAGCACTGGGATGGATCCTGCCAGCCGATAATAACAGCATCTCATTGCTCACCAGCGCCCCCTTCTGAAACGGTCTGCCACCCACAGTCTGCTTGCTCAGGCTGCATATAAACAACCTCCAGACTCGTGTTCCCTTTTGCAGACCTCGGTATAAGAAGACACAGAGGCTTTGGCAGCTGGGCATGCTCACTCTGTGTAAGTGGCGGATCTGTGTGCACCTCCGTCTCGGGTTGAATCTGACTTGCGCCCGTGCCAACTGTGGCCAGCATCACCACAAGGGCAGAGCACATCAGCTTTGGGTCTCTGTTTATTGCTGAAGTGACTCTAGTTGGCCGCCTGGGCGCCCATGACTTGCTCGCTGCTTAGGCGTATGATTGGGTCTCCTCCACCTGTGCCCTGGGCGTGTGGCATGTGGTTTGTGACTGCGGTGCGAAGAGAAGCAGCTGGCTGACATCGCACTCATCGTTTCAGAGGAGATCCATTCGTTGACCTCACTCTGCCGAGCCGGCGGCAGGGAGTGTAGATGAGGACAGTTGTACATAGTTTGCAAATTGTACATTCTAAATGGGTGGTATTGGAGAAATTTTCAATAAAAAACAAAGCATTAGCTTGATATACGGTATTACGGAGGAGAATGTGTATGCTTGTCTGCAAACTCCCAAATTGATAGCACGACTTACAGCAACAAGGCTGGTGATTTGGCCATTCCAAAATTTGGAGACTTGTTGGAAAAGGCATTTTAAAAAGTGTGATGAACAGTTTTTAAAGTGTCTCTGTTACGAAGAGTGGAGAAAGCTCCATCATGGCTGGTTACATCACTTCTCTGGGTCTGTTTCGCATTCAGAACCTCCTGCAGCTGAACCCGTCCGAGAGATTTCTGACCGATCAGAGCCTGAACCACCACGCCTTCCACACCCTGCGCCTGCTGGACCGGACCGGACCACCCTCACCCACACCCCCACGCTCCTCCAAGAGAAAGCCTTATCACAGCGAGAACAACGCCTCCAACAGGTCAGGAGGTGGTACTGCAGACTGCCTGTCCATTTTATTTATCTTACTATTTTAGCATACCGTTATTTTACCTTAAAGGTCCATTGAGAATGTGATTCTCATTTGCTGTAAAACTTGGGGAATTATGGATTGCATTGGCAATCAGGTAGAGGGGGTTTTAGGCAGTTGAGTAGCTCTTTCTGTTCTGTGTGTGCCCATGGAATATACAACAGTTTATTGGATATGTTACTTGGGTTATATATATTTCACAGCAGTATATTTTTTCAAATATCGTTCAATGTAGGAAAAGTGTTACATCACCTTACAGTCCTGACCATGCCCATACTGACACCTGCTGGCAGCCCTGCAGGGTAGCAGATGGTAGGCCAGTGTTTCCTTGGGAGGGTGGGGCTCAGCTGGTTCAGTTCAGTTTGTAAATCCTCATCTTGTGCTTGATCAGTCACTGTGCAGTTTGCCTGAGCCAGCTGCTTGCTAAGGTGTACACCTCTGACACAACGACTGCACAGTTCAGCTGGTGGACTGCACAGGGAAAAGAAAACTGCATCAGCTGCACTTTTGGAAGACAATGCACACTGCAGTTAGTGGGGACTATCGCAGTCTATAGTTGATACTGAAAATGTTTAATTAAAAACTGGGGATTGAACAGGCAACTAAAAACTGGTTTATGGAAAAATTCTACTTGTTTTCTGACTAGAATTGGTAGCATGATGATAGGTCAGTCTTTTTGAATACAAAATAGCATTTTAAATTGGGAGAAGTCAAAATTTGATTGTCAGTACAAAAATAAATGCAGGTACATCTTTGTTTCAAATAGGTAGTTTAATATAGTAGAGGAACTAGTGGGGTCTGTTCCCCAAGTACAGATCAACAAGAACCAACAACTGTGGGAGAAGGTAAACACTTATACCCTGTCCCTCAATGGAGACAGTGAACCAATTTTACATTGCCATGAATGAAAACGTATCACAGGAAGTGGGGAGAGGGATGATGGGGGGGATCTGGTGAGGGGGGAGAAACAAGGTGTGGGGAATTGGGAGGGAGGGGGTCGAGGATATAACACGGAGGTACTGATCAAAGAGGCACATTTCACAGGATTAGGGGCTAGATAAGGTTGTAGATTGACCAACTACAAGGTGAGATACTTCAGGGGGGGCTGACTGTACTGTGCTTGGCTCCCATATTTTCCAACACATACCATAATCCTGGTTTACAGTACAGAGGTGGAAGTCAGAAAGTACGAATCCTGTCTTCTACCCGTGAACTCAGCTGGCTGATTTCACTAATTGGTGCCTCCTGACTGAAGAATTGTCCTAATTAGCAAATCTATGTAATTGGAACAAAATTCTAAGGAGGACTTTTACTTTCTGAACCTGGATTATCCACCTCAGCTAGTTTAGGAAATAATACATAAATATCAGTTTGCTGAAGGGACGTTCTTATTTTCCTTGGTTCTTGTTTTCCTTGGTTCAGGAATCATGGAGGCAAGAGCTCAGGACACCACCGTTCAAACAGCAAGGACTGCTCCAGCCTGCCCCGCCATGAGGACCTGCACCCCAGCAACGACAGTTTTCTCAACGGAAACATGCCGGCCTCGACCAGCCTCAGCCCCACCCTCCACCCCAAGACCTACCAGGCCCAGTCCCTCAACCGCTCGGCCTCCAGCAGCAAGGACCTGGCCAACAACAACCTGCCGCACCTCCTCAGCCCCAAGGACACCAAGGGGAAGACTGAGTTCGACTTCAGCGTGGGGGCCAAGGCAGCCGACGGTCCCGGAGCCAAGTACCTGAAGTCCAACTCGCGCTCTCAGCAGAACCGCCACTCCTTCATCGAGGGCAAGACGAGCACGCTGCAGTCCAGCGAGAAGCACGGCCGCCACAGCTACATGGAGACCTCCCATGGCTCCATGCCCTCCTCCACCAAGAGCGCCGCCTCCTACCTGAGCTTGTCCAAGAGCCACGGGGCACTCAGCGACGCCAAGTCCGTGGGCAACCTGAGCGAGGCGCGGCTGCACCCGGACGACCAGCCGGGACCTGGCTCGCGCTACTTCCCCTCCAGCTGCATGGACCTCAATGTCCCAGGGAGCCCGTCCGGGCGACACGGCGAGCGGCCCGCCCTCAGCCCCTCGGGCCGGGCCAACCCGCGCCTGGAGAGCGGGACGCTGGACTCCCGCCGTTCCTCCGCCCGTCACAAAAACCTGGAGGAGACCGTGTCCCCGGAGCTGCTGGAACCGGGCGGGGGAGGCGGCGGGGTGGCCGGAGGGGCCGGAGGGAGCCATGCTCACTCCCTGTCGGCGCCCCACGAGTCTTTCCCCTACGGTCTGGGCTACACCAGCCCCTTCTCGTCGCAGCAGCGTCCCCACCGCCACTCCATGTACGTGAGGCGGGAGCGGCACCGGCTGCACGGGCCCGACCCCGGCCTGGCGGTCGGGCAGGGCATGCCCACGCGAGCCAGCAGCCTGCAGCTCCTCTCCCCGCAGCTCCAGCACCGCACGCTGACCCGCCACTCCGGCGGGTCCTCCAGGGAGGACTGCACCGAGGACGTGAGCAGGGTCAGTAACCCGCCGTCCGCTCACCTCTACCATAACCTTTCTTTCCCTCTCCGTGTTCACATACAGAGGAAGGAGTGCTGACCACTTCCTGTCATGTCCGCCTCTCGATGGTCAGGTCTCTAGATTAAAGGGAAAGGGGTTCCCTTTTGCAGCTTCAGTCTCGCTTCCTGTTGCCCTGTGCTCCATGTGCCGCGAAGGGGGAAAAAATGCAGCTTCTTGTCTTGTTGGCTAGACAATGAATGGGAATATTGCTTCTCTGATTCAGTCCCATTTTAGCAAAGGGTCTAACTTCTTCTGCCTCTTGCTTTAACTCAAAAATTGTGAATAGCTCTCAAAGCACTTGGATGCTCAGATTAGATTTTTTGCTTGTTGGTTGGTTTTTTTATATGTTGCCGATAGCATGAAGCTTGTTCATGCAGTCAGACTGTATGTAGAGCAGATATAGTGCAATGAGCTACTTGCACTGAGGACTTCCTGAACATCAGGAATGAAGTGGCTGAAATGTAACATGAATTATGTCCACTAAATTACAAAATATAACTTGGGGAGGTTTTTGTTAATAGTCTACTGCAACACCTAGTATAATGAACATAAACAGAGGTTAGGTAAAATTATGGAATTTTCGCATTCCTGATACATTTATTCCTTTATTCACCTTTTTTGACTTGCGGTGTGGAATGCAAAGTGGTGTGTTAGGTGTAATATTAATGAAGTTATGTAAAACAACTGTATCACTACAAACAGCCATTGATGTCTACTCCAATCAATGAGAATATGGATTCAGTAGGTTTGCAAAAGATCTTCGGGTTTCAATGCTTAAACCAAGCAGCCTCAATGTATTTTATATTGGTTGTATCACTGTACCTGTCTTGATTTACAAAAATTGTGTTTAAATCTATCTCTGTGGCCGGTTTTGGAATAGAGTAGCATTTACCACACACTCCAAATGTGAGTTCAGATCTAAATAATGAGTGCTCAGGCCCCTGGCTCTAACCAACAGCAAGTGTACAATTCACATATTTCTGTGATGTACTGTAGTTAATGCAAGTAGCCCATTAGAAGATCAGTGATATGCTATGAAAATACAGCATCACAGTAATGTAATAACATACCTACAGTGCAGTCCATAAGTATTTGGACAGTGACACAATTGGCTGTGACAGTTCTTTTGGCTTTGTACTCCAGAATATTGGATTTGAAATGAAATGATATGAGACTAAAGTGTAGACTGTCAGGTTTACAGTAATTTGAGGTTATGTAGTGCAGCCTGTAGCGTAGTGGTTAAGGTACATGACTGGGACCTGCAAGGTCGGTGGTTTGATCCCCGGTGTAGCCACAATAAGATTTCACACAGGGCCCTTGAGCAAGGCCCTTAACCCTGCATTGCTCCAGGGGATTGTCTCCTGCTTAGTCTAATCAACTGTACGTCACTCTGAATAAGAGCATCTGCCAAATGCCATTAATGTAATGTAATTTATATCCACATTGGGTGACCTGTGTAAGAATTTCAGCCATTTTTATACACACTCTATATTTAACCTCATTTTTATTCCCATTTCAAATTAATTCAATGTGCTGGAGTTGAGCCAAAACAACGACATTTGTGTCACTGTCCAAATCCTTATGGACCACACTGTAACTACAGCTGGCTGGAAATGCGTGGTCCAAATACAATGGAGCCTCCAATTAGTTCATATTTCACATTGCTTTCATTTAGTAAGCACTCTTATCCACAACTACTGTATGTACAATGAAAGAGAAGACAACTGTGGCTGACATAACTGAAGGATTCAGAGCCAGACATGGCGATAAATATTTCAAAACCAGCAGGTGTAAGTGCAACATGAATAAAGCATTAATGTAAGCTGACCAGCTCAGAACTATAATACATGTGCAAGGCACCATAGTAACATAACCCATAGAATACACTATTCAAATGGTGGTATCTCTTGAATATTTCTTAAGGATAGACATAAACTATTAAAGCTTAGTTTATTAGCACACAGTGCAGGTCAAATTAAAGGGATATTCCACTCCAAAATCAAATATTCATTATTTTCCATGAGCTTTATTTCAGCATTCTTGATCCATCCAGATATAGGCTATTATGTAAAAAATTATGTTTCCATTCCAATCTGAGCCTTTTTCCAAATTTAATGGAGCCAATGGTCAAAAACCTGCACAGACACAGATGTCAAAACTTCCTTTAATTAATCTTGTTTCACTACACTATCCACTGGCCTGCCAAATTTTAATCCTGCTGCCTTTCTGCAAGCAAAATATTACCCTGACGTAATTTAATTGTATGGCTTTTTCTTTCTGTTGATGATGTGCGAAATGATGTGGCTAGGAGCCTAGCTACTAAAGTATGTGGAGAAAATGTGTAATCCAAATTGTTGAGGAAAGGACCACTGTGATAAGGCACTTTTTGCAGCATGGAGAGAATCCACAATACATCAGTCCCAAAAGTGAGATATCTACAGGGCAGCAGACAGCTAGGAAGTTGAATCCCTTAGTGAAGAAATTATATTAAATGAATTATAGGCACAAAGGACCACAAACTTGCAATTTTGAGCCTGTTAGGCATCCAAGGGACCAAGAAGAGGGGAGAGCAAGGCAAATTAATATAGATTGGATTGTGATTGAGAAGATTGTGTCTGTGGAAAGCACTGTAGGTAAAGCCTTCACAGACCAGTTTTTGATTTCACATTGTGTCTGTCTTTCACTGCACCGAGCGTTCAGAACTAGCTTACATGATATTATCATCATTGTTGTGCCCAATCAATAGCCTACTGATGGCTGACTAACTGCTGTAGCTAGCCAGATGTGTAGCTACATGATGCAAACCTGGAACAATGTAATATAACTAAACCATTTTGAAGCATTGTGAGTTAAGATCCAGTTGGCACTCATTGATAATTGTGATACTGATTTTGAATGTGCATTACGTTTTATAGGCGGCACGGATGGTGCAGTGGGTAGCACTGCCGCCTCACAGCAAGGAGGTCCTGGGTTCCAATCCCCGTCGGCCGGGGCCTCTCTGTGCGGAGTTTGCATGTTCTCCCCGTGTCTGCGTGGGTTTCCTCCGGGTACTCCGGTTTCCTCCCACAGTCCAAAGACATGCAAGTTAGGCTGATTGGAGAGTCTAAATTGCCCATAGGTATGAGTGTGTGAGTGAGTGGTGTGTGTGCCCTGCGATGGACTGGCAACCTGTCCAGGGTGTATTCCTGCCTTTCGCCCAATGTATGCTGGGATAGGCTCCAGCCCCCCTGCGACCCTGTTCAGGATAAGCGGGTTCAGATAATGGATGGATGGATGGATTACGTTTTATAGGCTAGTTGTGTAAGGGTAACTATTATGGCATATACACCACCACCACAACCTAGAATATTGGATATGGTGTTGGTGAATTAAGATATGTGGACAGAATTGGATATGTGAATTAAGAAGAATTGACTACATAGTAAATGTGCTGTCTGTCTGTATGTTGTACAGGTAGCAGTTGAAATTGTACTTCCCTCTAGGGTCTTTCAGCAAACTTATCCCTGGTTAGGGGTATGCACTTTGTTGTACGTCGCTCTGGATAAGAGCGTCTGCCAAATGCCAATAATGTAATGTAATGTAATAGTACCACTCACATTTAGATTGGCGAGCTAACAAGCTGGTCGTAGCTAATGACGGTTTATGACTAACTTTGCACCAGTTGACTTAATTTAATTACGTTCTGGAAACTTAACAGAGCGAATCGCACCAATGCAAGTTTATGTGCAGTTTCATTTAAATATTTAGTGTGAGTAACGTGTGCCAAAATACGAATACAAATCAAGTAATGATGAGACGTGCAACCCATCTCTCAAGCCAAATATCAAATGCATGGATTTGACCCCCTGTCATGGCTCCTTCTGAGCTATGGTCCCTTCTCTGTCTGTTAACTTCACACATGGACTGAATTTTTGTTTTTTGTTTTTTATATAAAAAATATACAAAACAAGAGTAGACTGCTCTCTTTTTGACAGTATTATACAAAATGAAATATAAATCAAATACATAATATTAATACATTTAATAAATCATGTAGCAAGCTAGCATCTACAGTGGGCTCAAGAATTATTGGCACCAGCAATGCACAAACAAGGCTTAAAAAAAAAGAATAATATAATTATAGAGAAAGGTAATATACCAGAGGCGGCACGGATGGTGCAGTGGGTAGCACTGCCGCCTCACAGCAAGGAGGTCCTGGGTTCCAATCCCCGTCGGCCGGGGCCTCTCTGTGCGGAGTTTGCATGTTCTCCCCGTGTCTGCGTGGGTTTCCTCCGGGTACTCCGGTTTCCTCCCACTGTCCAAAGACATGCAGGTTAGACCGATTGGAGAGTCTAAATTGCCCGTAGGCATGAGTGTGTGAGTGAATGGTGCGTGTGCCCTGCGATGGACTGGCGACCTGTCCAGGGTGTATTCCTGCCTTTCGCCCAATGTATGCTGGGATAGGCTCCAGCCCCCTGCGACCCTGATCAGGATAAGCGGGTTCAGATAATGGATGGATGGATGGTAATATGTGCCAAATACTGTACTTTACTAATGTTTCAATGGAAACAACAAAAATCATAACAATCATTTAATAAAAAATAAATTTCAACATAATCAAGGTTTCCGAATTATTGGCACCCTTCACCTAGTACTTAGTGCAACCACCTCTGGCAAGGATAACAGCATGGAGTCTCTTCCTGTAATTTTTGACAAGATTAAGGAACACATTTGGAGGTATTTTGGACCATTCCTCTTTGCATATCCTTTCAAGATCCTTCACGTTCTTGGGTTTGTGCTTATCAACTGACCTCTTCAACTCAGCCCACAGGTTTTCGATTGGATTGCGGTCTGGTGACTGAGCTGGCCATTGCAGAACGTTGATTTTGTTGTCACGGAACCATTTCTGTGTGGATCTTGAGGTGTGTTTTGGGTCATTGTCTTGTTGGAAAGTCCACCTACGACCAAGTCCCAGACTTCTGGCAGAGGGTACCAGATTTTAAGCCAAAATTGCCTGATACTTGCTGGAATTCATTATGCCATCAATCCTAACCAGTGCCCCTGGACCTCTGGAATTAAAACAGCCCCAAAACATGACTGACCCACCACAATATTTCACTGTGGGAATGAGGTGCTTCTCCTTGTACAGGTAGCAGTTGAAATTGTACTTACCTCTAGGGTCTTTCAGCGAACTTATCCCTGGTTATGGGTATGCACTTTGTTGTACGTCGCTCTGGATAAGAGCGTCTGCCAAATGCCAATAATGTAATGTAATGTAATGTAATCTCTGTTCCTACGCCAAACATACCGATGCTGTATCTGACCAAAATGTTCAATTTTGGTCTCATCTGACCAGAGAACCTTGTTCCAGTCATGATGTAAATGACGTTTGGCAAACTCCAAGCGCTTTCTTCTGTGTCTTGTGGTCAGAAAAGGCTTTCTTCTGGCAACCCTTCCAATGAGGCTGTTGTTATGGAGGTGGCGTCTCATGGTGCTTTTTGAAACCTGGTGACCCCAAGATGCCACCAAGGCCTGCAATTCTTTCACTGTGATCCTTGGGGATTTTGTTGCTTCTCTCACCATTCTCCTCAGTATCCTGGGGGGCAAGATGCAGTTGCGTCCTCTACCCATGTGATTTTCAACGGTTCCATATCTTTTGAACTTTTTTATAATTGCTCTGACAGTACTCAGTGGTATATTCAATCGTTTGTGAATTTTCTTGTAGCCATTACCACGTTTATGAAGGTCTACGACCATCTGCCTCCTTTGAACTGCCAATTCTTTTGTTTTCTGCATGGTGTTGGATGACAAAGGGATATTGCATGTGTGTTAGCTCATTTTTATACCCTAGTGAAACAGGAAGTGATGTAATCACCCAATACAGTTCCTTAACACATAGAATTTAATACCTTGTTTAATTTTGGTAGGTGTTATTTACAATAATCTTTAAGAGTGCCAATAATTGTAAAACATTGATTTGGAGGAAATTGATTTTTACTTAAATCAGTAAAAGATTTTTGTTGGTTCCATTGAAACATTAATATAGCACAGTATTTATCACATGTTGGTATTTCGAGTTTGTCTATAAATATATTGTTTAGAATGTTTTTGAGTATTGTTTGTTCATTTTCTGTCAGGGGTGCCAATAATTTTTGAGCCCACTGTATATAACATGTTAAAAAAGAGTTTGTTAAGCTCACCTTTGCACTAAACCACTGTCAGAATCATATAGCCGATAAAGTGTCCCATATACCAGATGGGTTCAGCCTTTTAGCTCATAAAATAAGGATAATTTAGCAGAGTGTCTATGTACAGGGAAGTTTTTAAACTGGTCCATTTTTGGTTAAAAAAATAATAATAAAAATGGAAAGTGCCCCCCGCATGTGCCTCATTTAGTCAATTCTTGCATCATTAGCTTCAGCGGCAGCAGTTGATTCAAACTGATGCAACATCCAATGTCATTGCATGGTCAGTCAAATAAGATAAGTTCATCTACTGTAGTCTTGAGAAGCAGGTTTTTCCCATCCATTGTGTTTACCCAGTCTAATCTCATGGCTTATTTGAAATTTAACTTAATTTGAAACTTGAAATGTCCCCAAATAACTTCAATATTTGGAGACATATTAGTAGACTTTTAGATTTTGGGTGGAATATTCACGCTTTTCATTGCACTTATTTTTCACGCAAGTGAATTGACATTTGTCATTGACTCATCAATTGAGCTAACATTATTAGCCTACTTGGCTAAATAAAATTAGCTTGCTAACGTCGCTAATCTTGCAGCTTACTCTGTAACAGCTAATAAAACTTGCTTTCCCGATCATAACAATGAGCAAAGAGTGTGTGTGCGCAGTATGTTAGCAGTCGAGGTATATGCATCTCCGGCAACCTCGATAACATGCGCACTTTCACAGCCTGTGGTGGGGCGCGAGTCCGCAGATTTAACGTCACAGGGCTCTGTATCCGCAGCGTTCATTGTTATGCGTATGTGTGTGTGTTTCTATGTGCCGCTGTTTGTCTGTACTGCAATGCGCCGGGCCCTGGCCTGCTGTCTGCTTCACTGCTCTCCATTCTGCCAACAGAGCAACCAGTCTCCTACAGAGGCGACCCACACCCGAGCCCCGATAAAAGACTCCACGCGGGACAACACAGCACCCTTTCCCACACAGCGTCAAAAAAGCGAGGTCCGACCTGCTGTCACCCCTGCACAGTCCCGCACCCACCAGTCCCCAGCCAGGGGGCTGCCATCCACTCTTCTGACCCGAGCAATGGGCGACACCCCGCCTTCACTAAACCCTGCTTGAGACAACACAGCCCCCTCTCCCCCCGTCTTATCTCAGTTAATGGCTTAGGCACATACACGTAGCATTATATAGGTCCTTTACTGATTAGATGATGTATTTTATATCTTGATTTGTTTCTTTTAGTGTTTATATGCCTGTTTTATGAATGTTTTTCAGCTGAGGCTGTTTTTTTTAAAGTTTGTAGCTCATTTTGCTTTTTTTATTAGCATGAAAAGTGAGTGAAGTGGAAAAAAGGCTTCCTGCTTTCCGTTTGCTTTCTTCCTGCACTCTGTCCATCTCTCTTTTCTTTATCAGAAATGTCGCACGAGAGCTGGATCCTGGAGGGCACAGCTCACAGAGTGCTCTCGAGCCCCACTCTGTGCTGAACAGAGAGATGTGTCTTTCTTTAACTTGCCCCTGTCCTGGTCTCAGTAACGCCCTCTTGTGGTCTAGGTTGGCATGTACCATGACACACACCTGGAGGATGGCGCGTCGTCCAAGGAGAACCGCATCATCTACAGTGACTCCATGCCGCGCCGGGTGGGCAGCTTCTACAGAGGTACAGGCTGGTTGAAGCCCCTCCTCTCCCTCTTCCTCCTGTTCCTCTTCTTCCTCCTCTTTCCATACCTCTACCTCTGCCCATCTTCCCCAAAGCCCTTCCTCTGCCATCTGGTCTCTCTTCTTCTTCTTCAGTCTCCTCCTACTCTAGCTTCTCTTCTAGTTCCTCTTCTTCCTCCTCTTCCTTTCTTCCTCCTCCCTGTCCTCTTCCTCCTCTTCCTCTTTCCCTTGTGTTGGATTCTGCTCGGCAACTCTCTCACTGAGTTTGGGGCTGTGTTTTGGGGTTCAGTACCTTCCCCCCGACCGGACAACACCTTCCATGAGAGCAGCGTGCCAGGCCGGGGGTCTGGAGGGGGCGGGGATAACAGTGCCATGACCAATCATTCTAAGCGCCAGACGACCTTCGACCCCTGGTGAGCTCTCAAATCCAGCCAGTGGAACTACAGTGAGGTCAGTGTTTGGACAGTGGTACAATTTCTCTTCTTCTCTTTTGGCTCTGTACTCCAGGACATTGGATTTGAAATTATGCAATTTGAAATGATGCAATGAGTGCAGATTTGAGGGTATTTACATCCATATCGGGTGATGCATGTTGATTTTTATTTTGACAAAAAAAAGAAATAATTAAACATGAAACACATGGCCTAGGCTTATTTTTTGTGTAATTTGGGACATGTAAAAGAACACACTGAGTAAACTGCACAACCCCCCTAGACATTTATATCTGAAAATTGAACAGAACACAACTTTATTAGAATGCTGTTGCAGCTTTTAGTCAATAGACTGGATGTCACCTACTTGTTTGTTACAAATAACCTCAACTATAAGACATTGTAGCGTTTTAGCTGGCTAACAAACACTGCCACTTACTGGACAAACCGCATTTTGTACTACTGAATAATGAATACAGTATATTAGGTTAGTTGTTTTTTATTGTAATGCTCAATGAAAACGTATTTGTCATCGACGTGGCAAAACCCAGAAGAGCTGTTCTTTAATTTGAATTCATCCTGGACCGCACCTTCGTCTCTCACAACTTAAAACGAGAATGAAAAATGATTTGTATATAATAAAGTTAGGGAAAATGCTGGTTGCAAAGCATTGTGGTTCATATTCACCTTTCTAGTGATCATGGTCGGTCACTAGATTTTACAGTGCATTATGAGATATTTCTAGTGCCCTCAAAATGTGAGTCATTTTTTAATTTGGACGCAAGAACAACATGGCTGACAGCTGTAGTTTACTATTTACTGAATAGAGAGCCAGCCTTGGTCTTATCTGTACAAATGTACTTTTCTTCTTATTTCTCAGCCTCATGGCTTCCTTGTCTGTCATTGGCACAATTTTGGTCCTCACATTGACAAGCGCCAATAACAGACTCCAAAGACAATCAAAAGCCTAGAATCAAGACTCAATACTGAATATTTTCTATACCTGCACTAAGGAAGAAATTGAATACACCTGCCTAATCAGAAACACCTGAGAATCCAACTGTCCTTTAATTGATGCAATTCTAACATAGATCAGCATGGATGTACATACCCACAAATTACAGGTGACTGTCTGCATTTTAGCCTCATATTCTTCGTTTCATTTCAAATCTAATGTGCTGGAGTACAGCCGAAGGAACATAAATTGTACCACTGTCCAAATACTTATGGACCTCGCAGTATGTTCAATGTATTTGTTTTCTGTTTGGTGTTGTATGATGGAAAAAAAACTATTTGTTATTAAGTTTCCCTCCATTTTGTTTAAGCAGTAGTCCAGTTCATCCCATAGAGTAAAAATGCGTTAATTGAGTTGGCAGGCAAAGAAACTGTTTTGTTGTAAGGCTCATTATTATTTTGAAGTGCTCAGCAAGATCCTTACTGTTGCTGTGCCTCAGGAACACTCCGGAGGCCGTGACCATGAACCCTCCGGAACCTTCCAAAGAGAAGGAGAAGCAGGGCTTCTTCAGAGCAATAAAGAAGAAAAAGAAGAAATCTCAAACGGTGGGTACCACACAGTCTCTTGTCTGGTCTTCACTGCTGGCTGGTGAGAGGGGCTGTCCTGGCACTTTAAACAGTTGGCGTTGTCCATGGTCTCTGAGGCTCAGGCGTCACTCCCTGTGAGAGAAACAATTAGCTCAAATCTCAAAATGGCTGTGTCCTTTGAACACAGCACTAAAATACCTGTGCCCTAGGAACACAAATAGTGAAATACCCATATCCTTGGCATTAAGCATCTCTGATTGTCTCTTAAGGGTGATATTACAGTCCTTGCCAGACCCACCTGCACAATCACTCTCACTTCAAATTCAAATGACTGTATTTCAATTCTCAATACTCATGCAGTTTTCAGAAATTTTCCAGTAGATGTTTTTACAGTTTGTAAATTAAAATGGTGAAGTCAATTTATCTAGGAGAAAAAAGTTTCAAGATTTACAATCAATTTTTATAAACACTGCCTGGATGAATCGGGTTATTCGTGGTTTCTTTGGCTTACTGTAATTCCATATCGCTGAAGCCATTTGTGGGACTTTTTAGATTTGACATTGTATAGTTTTTCAGTTTTTGCTGTTCTTGTCTGTTCTGCCTTGAAAATGACATAATGCTGGACTTGGCAACAGACTGGTGTCAAAGAAGGAGTGATGGCTGAAAGGGCACAAAATGTGCCGACATTGGTTCATGGCTGTTTGGAACTCGTGGGAGAGGAGTTTCTGTGCCAAATTATCATGCTGTTATCATGTTTTTCTGGATTGTTAATTTTTTGGGGAAAGACTGCCAAAAGCAAGGATGACCTACATCAGGAACTAAATCAAACATGGCAAACACTGAATATTTCTCCTGCCTTTATTTAAATATTGAACTGTGCTATGTGCTTCCTTTTGGTGAATAAAACAACAAAAGATTGTGCTGTTGCCTGTCCTGAGTTTTCCAATGTGCCACTCCAGTCTTTTGCATCTTATATTGCAGACAGAATTCGACGATGGAAGGAATCCGAGCATCAAGAAATGCCTTTTCCCTCTGTTTAATTCAAAGAATAATATAAAACATAGCTTCTCTATGAAAGCCCCTCCCGTAGTCTCCTCACCTATGGTATTACATTTGTGTATTGCACATTAACTCACCAATGACCAAACCACCGATGCATGCTATTAACATTATTAATCAACATCGATTGGTTTTGATTTTTTTGTTATCCAGTGTATGACAGTATAATTTTTATTTTTTACAATGGACATGAAACCAGGAGAGCAGATCCATCACGTGACCGCCCCAGCCTCAGGGAGTGGGTGACAGATTAATGCGGGTAGGGGGGAATTAGGTCACTCTTCGGAGTTAGGAGCTTCAGCGTTCCCATCAGGCAATTGTACTTCCTCGGGTCTCCCTGAGGATGAGGAATTTCACAGTGTGGTTGTGTCTGTGTGTGTACCCGTGTATATTTATGGCAGTCTGGGCATTGCAAAAGACTACACTACACTTTCCTGTTCTCTCGTAATTATTTATTTTTCATATTGTTCTTTTTTCAAAAAGTGTATGTGTATGATCAATTAAAACTGCTGATTAGCTTTTGAATAGGTTATGATCATGTGCACATTGCATGGCAAAGCCTCTACATTTGCAATCCACCATATGCTGGGCTTCACCATACATGTGGTCTGAGCAGGCCGGTGGCAAGGCCATGCTTTGGCCGGACAGTAGAGTCCTTTATGGTACAAACCCGTTGTTCTCTCAGTAAATGGAACACTGTTTTGCTCTGCTTGGGAATTGCATTTTTTGCCTCAAAATCAGCAGCCCTGGGGGGGGGGGGTTTCATTGTTACTCTGCACTCAGTTAATCATTTAGAGCAGTTGATTACACTGTTCACTCACCTCCCCTGGTTAGTTGGGTCTCAACAGGGTGCTGATTTTGACCAGCAGACCCTGTAGCTCTCCAAGACCAGGGTTGGTCTAAATTAAGTCATAATGCGCTGGCTCCTCAGCTGGCAGTGGCGTGCAGGATTTTCCAGACACAGGCAGTGCAGCCGGGCCAATGAGAAGGCCTCTCATCTCTCTGAGAGGGGCTGTTGTGTGATGGATCCGCCGTGTGGTTTCCTGGTGTGATGTGACGTCGCCACAAGGGGGGGCCAGTGGGGCAGCTAACAGCATGCGGTGGGAGGGGGCCCGGGCTGCCGCGGGGAGCCATGGAGGAGGAGGAGGAGGAGGAGGAGGGATGCATGGTTTCACAGCCGCCTGGAGCTGAGCCTGGTGCCTGCAGGAGCCAGGGTGCACGCTGTCACCCATACAGTGCCCCCAAATCACTCAGGGTCCCGGGGCGGGGGATGGGAGAGTCCATCTGCCTGGCAGAAGTGATCATATTAACCAGGTGTTAATGTATGAGAGCAGGAGGCAGCCCCAGTTCAGCCAGTGACCTACCGTCAATGGTCCTGGAACACCACTGGTTAGACAAAGATCATAACTCAGAAGTGGTTCAGTGGCCAAAGTGCTTTGAGTAAGGTATTTAACCTGAATACTTAAGTCTGTATTCACCGGTTTATATGGATAGCAAGTGATGTAAGCATGAGTCACTGAATAATGGTGTTTGTTCAATGCCTAAAAGTACAGTAAGTATATAGTCAGTTCTAGGGAAAGTGGAGGGGCATTGCCTGGTCAACTGCTTTCTGTGGGTCTATTTATGGAAAATAAATAAAGTATAAAGTATTGAAATGATAGCAACAGAAGTGATAGAGTACTCTTTTTGTTTTCCCCTATGCAGTATTATTATGGCTGCTGCCATTCTAAAATGAATGCATTTCTTAGAAAAGCCCATTAGAACACCCACTGCTGGTTTTTCAAAGGCCTATATGGAAGTCTTGGATGCAAACCTGAGCACCTGCCTGTCAGCTGGACTCTCCCTCACCTGGGGCTTGGGGGCGTTTTGGAAGATACACTTTTGGGCTGGTGGAAAGGGGTGTGTTGGGTCTGACAGATGCGTCGCTGACCGCCTCACTTCCCATTGTGAACAGCAGGTTCCCAGCGACGGCCAGGATCATGTGGTCATACAGAAGGCCGTTCGGTCTTCCACTCACCAGAGCAGCCGGCACAGGAACCGCGAGAGAGACCGCGACAGGGACCGGGATCGCGACCGAGACCGTGACCGCGATCGAGAACGAGAGAGAGAAAGGGAAAGAGAACGAGAGAGAGACCGAGATAGAGACAGAGATAACGAGTGGCCTCCAGAAAAGCTGACCGAACCCCACTCTCAGGTAAGACACCTCAAAATTAAATAACAAAATGGTCTAAAATACAGAAAATAGTATATTATTAGGGGTCCAAGCACACACTGCTGGAACCGTATTGTTTTTATTTTATTTAAAAATTCTTTTTCTTTGCTGAAACTGAATCGGCAAAAACAGTAAGTCTTGAGCATTAATTGTTAATGTTATCGCAATGACGCTGCAACCACTTACGTTTTAGCTCACAACTCCTGAACAATTGAGTCTAGAATCAAAATGAGTTTTTTTCCTAGATTCCTTGGTTGATGTCCAACAAAATGTATATTCCCAATTTAATTTGCATCTGCCAAATGTTTTCCGCCATTTTTAATTTTGTCACAAACTCAACATTTTTCCTAGAGCATGATGGGAGTAACCCCGATAAACTTTATCACTTTTTGTTATTCTATTTTTTTAATTGCCAGTTGTTTGCGCATGTCTGCCAATAGTTAGTGGTATAAGAAGCAAATAAGTTATAGTACATATCATTCTTCAACCATTTGACCAATCAGATTGACATTTGGTATCTTCCATCTCTTTGCAAGTCAACATCGTAAAGATATCTTAAAAAGCATTGCCACAATCAGCCATTCAGATATCGGCAGCAATTTGGCAGGCTTAGCCATGTCCAAACATGAAACTGAGTGTGTCCATGTCATGACTTGAAACCAGCATGTAATATTTGCAGTCAGATGGCCAATAGAGGGCGCTATAGCATATATGCTGTTTTTCAAAGAGTGTATCTTTGGCAATGGATAATGAAAAATCCTATAACTTACATCAGTAGAACTCCTTCAGATGAACAAATCTGCCTGAGAAATAATATCAGCAACCATTTAGATTTCTTTCATTATTTTTTTGCTTCTTCTTCTACAAAATTGATCCAATCTTTTAAATGTTCACTTCCATATGGAATACGGCTCAATGTTGTGCTGTCTCTTTCAATATTGAGTATGATTTCGACATAGGTAATCAAATCATGATTAAAATGGTATTATGTGTTGATATTAAATACAAATATTCAGGAGCTGTGGGACTTCGGTCTATTCCATTCCAGGCTGCTTCCAGAAGTCCTAAAATTGATCCAGCTTACCTGGAGTAACCCGGGAAAAAGTTCATACTTTTTTTGATGCAGCAATCCGTGTGTCCATGACGTGTCAATCCGATGTTATGGGTATGACCATTTTTATTAACACAGTTGTGGCTCATGATTGCTTTGTACAATCTTCAAGAAACTTTGTGAGTATCTTCATGTCTTCACTTGCAACTGGCTCATAAAATTTGGCATCAGTTGGCCATTAGGAGCGATGGCAAATGTGCAGGTTTGAAAGAGTGTATCTTTGGCTATGGTTAATGGAAAATGCTGTAACTATAACATCAGTAGATCCTACACCTTGCATGAATACCTTAACTTCAAGGAAACCGCTTCAGCAACCATTTTGATTTTTTTTTGATGCTCCAACCCATTTGTCCATGACATGTCGATCATTTGTTGTGGGCCTAAAGATGATTTTGACATTCACTATCCTCAGTATTTTTGCAAGGCATATTGGGCTGATTGGATTGTTGACCGCAGCGTGTGTTACTGACCGTGTAATTAGAAGGATAAAGCTTTGTGCTACAAGCTCAGAAGTTTCTCCTCCTCTCCTCACTCCCCTCTCTCAGAGTCAGCCGCTGAAATCCCTGCGCAAGCTTCTGCACCTCTCCTCCTCCTCCGCCAACCAGGCCACGCCCGCCGAACTGCGCTTCCAGCCGCTGCCTAACCCCCCCTCTAAGGGAGGCTTCAGCGAGGGGAGGGGCCACCCTAGCAGCGGCTCCGCCCAGCCCAAGAGCCGCCAGGCTGCCTACCCTCTGGCCGGCCAGATCGAGTCCAACTGGCACGTGTCGGCCCTCAACCGGGCCGAGGGGACCGGCTACCCCGAGCAAATATCCGGCAAGGTGGGCCAAAACGGGCCTGGGTTTGCCCGGCCACCCCGGGCCCGAATGCCAAACCTCAACGACCTGAAAGAAACCGCTCTGTAGAAGAGTCACGCCCTGGTCCCCACTAGCCACACTTTCCCCCTCTACAGCTTCCCCTACCGGCTACTGAACCTGTACCCCACAAACAAGCGAGGGGGCCGTGGCTTAAAAGGCTCTACCCTCAGCCGGAGGGTAGCGCTCTGTATGTCTTAAGTTTTTTTAAGCTTCCATATTTGATATAATTTGTAATATTATTTATGAAATTCTGATTACAATGTTTTTTTTGTTTTAAAATAAATACATTGCAGTTTAAATGTAAAAGAAATATATGTACTATATATGACAATTGAAAAAAAGTATAGTATACGTGCGAGAGCTATAGTTTATACACAAAAATAAATATATAAATTTTTTCCTGCATAATAATGCTATATTTCATTATGGGTATTTAGTTGTTTGTATCTGAAGTATATAGATTTTTCAGATTTAAGAGTATTGTTGTGAAAATATTTGCCATTTTTGTTTGCAATTTTTTTGTTGGTTTTCCCCCGTTTTAATTTTTTTATTCTAATGTGAACCCATTGATTGGAGGAGCGGAAACACGTTTTTGTTTTCTTACCCAGCCTAGCTGAAGACTGCTTTGGCTGTGTTGTGCAACTTGGGCTACTTTTCCGCATTTATTATGAACATATACATTCAGAACCCCTGTTAGAACCCCTGCCTGAACGGATAAAAAATACTTGGGCCGCTTTTCCCCTGTGACTATTTATTGAACCATAAGACCAGCAGCCTTGGGCTTCTGCTCTTCTTGTGAGGGTGTCACCACTCCTGCAGTGCATTCTGGGAGGTGGCACATAATCGCAGAATGTTGATAAGGAGCCTTTGACTTTTCCCCTCTCACCATTTTGTTGCCGAATCGAGGCAAAACAAACACATAGGTGCAATGGCATTTCTTACGCAGAAGCGTAGCGGCACTATCACTGGGTAGAATGCACTGTTTGGTACTGTTTGACGAGCTGTGATGTATGTAATGCGAGGGGGCAATAACGTGTCTTTCTGAAGTGCTTACAGAGCCGAGAGAGGGCACGTAAATACGCTGTTCCAGTCAGGGTCAGAACCCGCTGCTGCCTTCCACTTTCTAGTAAGTCAGCCAGTTTAAAGAGTTAGCAAGGGTTTACTGTTTTTGTGTTGACTTGATCTAGCCATCGATAATATGGTCAAAATAAACACCCAAGTTAAAACCTACAAGTTTTCTAGATAATGGTCTCCTGTCCCGGACACTCAATGTAATAACCACACCCACTGTAAATGTAGTAACCACATCCACACTTAATGTTTTAGACCCAGCATCTAGTACATAAGAATACCTATACAATCACAATTTCAAAAATCTTTTTGTTTTTCAGTAAGTTGCAAAAGCATTGAATTAGGGTGTAGTTACCCTTTCCACTGTGGGGTCTGTCCCCTTTGAAACTGGAGTAGTACTGCTCCTCCAGGCCAGGGTAATACCAATCCCAGGGACACCCCTCCCTGCATGTCAGACTGCACTCTGGCATGCCTGACAGTGCGACACCAGACATAGAGAGAGAATGAAGTCCATCCCACCCACACTGCTTTTCAGAAGCCTTTCATCTTTCAGTCTATGGCTAGAGAAATAGCTAAGAAAATCAAATGTAACCAGCACTGACTATGCTTGAGTTTAGCCTTTTTTAAATAAGAATTGCAGTGGTCACAGGTAATTACTCTTTATGAATTACATAGGTAATTAGGAATTACATGAAGTAGGAGTTATTTAAAAAATAATTATATCGAGAGAATAATCAATATATTTAGTAATTGCCAACAAAAAGACAAGCAATACAACCTGAGTTCAAAAATATTAAGTGTTGAATATCTTCACAGGTTTATTTTAACCAGTTCTCAGCTATACAACTGTTTTGATATACTAATGTGCATTGTAAATAGCTCAAAGAGTATTTAACCCCTTTCGCGCAGGTGCCACAACTGGCCAGTCTTTGCCTATATATGTAGTGTTCTGTTTCAGGCTTTGTAACTACGGGTGTGAGCATCACAGAGACTTTGCTTAAATTTACAAAAATAACTTTTGTTAGTTTAGTTTATTTTCATAATTTCGGTATAAATAAGGTGTCAAGTACAAGTACAAGTACAAGTAATGTAGGTGAAGTGCAAACATTAAGTTTCTCTCTTTTAGTTTGGAATGAAAAAACAGAGTCAAATTGCAAAACAGGTTCATCTACATCTCCTTGACCAAAAGTGTGTAAACTCTGAGGGTGATATGATGAACTAATAAAGATCTATGAAGCAAAATATAAGCAGTATACCCTGGTGTCCATTAGTGTGTCCAAATCGATCTAAAATGGTTAAATTGTGCATTAATCATCATATATTGTACAATTTTTATTTAATTTCAAGTGGGAATTACTATATTTTAATCAGCATAGAGTCTTAAGATATCTACGGGTCCAAAACCTATCCAAAACTACAGAATCAAGTGTTTTTTGTCCATTACAAAAACAAGTACATTTGCACCTTGTGGTTTAAGAGATGACATTGATATCACATTGGAAAAAATTTTAATGAATGGGACACTGTGGTACACATACCTAAACATGTAATCATTCACTCTTGAGTTTTCCGTACTCTGAAGTATGTCATATTTTGTTGCAAGGGGATTTTATTATGAGGCATATCCATTCTAACAAAACATACAACTATGAGCCAAGACGATCGCTAGCACTGCCCTGGGTATGCTACAGCTATTTATCCCCCAACCCAAGCATTCCTAGCATTATTAGCAAAGGCAATGCCAAAGCCGTAATACATACATCTTTGCCATGTGTCTTAGAGTGCATGCTTCCTCATCTTCTTCATCTTCTTCACACTCCCCAAATCCATGTGAACATGGCTAGAATTTGCTTTTGCCTTGCAAATGAGTCGCAAAATTCGTAAAAAGCTTCAAAAAACCAGAGAAAAATGTAACTTACGACTCGATTTCCTGTGTATTACTACGTTTTGGATTAAAAATTGTAGTGGTTACGCTCAGCCCTCAGTCACAGATCTAATTTTACAATTGTATACCGTTTGAAATATTATACTGTTCTCTACTTGGTAAAAGAGTTGTCAATCAATCAAAATGAAATTGAAAGATTTGACCAGTGTTAATAGCAACTTTGATGCTATGCATGGCCAATGTAAATGCCTACCACCGCTTTCCATTTGCCTGTCTGTTTCCAAAATGGATTGTTCCAGACAATAAATTACCACTAGATCTTAAAAGGGATATATCCACATGTAAGACCCATGGTAAGATTGTATATTTATTCCATATTTAGTCACAGATATTGATAGTACAATGGTGAGGTTTACGCAATTACTACATTTTTCTCCCCTATATCCGATATATATTTGGGCTGTTTTTTGGCTTTATTTTGTTGCTACGACGAAATACCATTTTTTTTTCTGGTGATGTGTTCGTATGTATCCTTGAGTTCATGCTCCCAGATAGACGCTATTGTGCAATGTGTCACGCTAGTCGCAGATGAGACTGGGCCGGGGTGCTTGTTGGTGCTTGCCGAACTAGCGACAATGGTGGCACTTCGAAACTCAGTATTTTATTTTGTTTTAGTGTATCGCTTACTAATAAAGCTAGAACACAGAGTGTATTGCTTCCACTCATACTGCAGTTTGGTTGCAGGTACACTGAAATCTGAGTTGATCGGTGTCAGGACACCGGCACCATGGCCACAAGGGGGGCTTGCGCGAAGGGGTTAAGATGTCAGTCGCAGGTAACTAGCTATTCAATTACTCATCTCTATTTGAACAAATATGATCTCCTCTTTCCCCAAGCACTGAATCTCACCTTCTATGTAACAAAGATAGTTTCTCGTCCTCTGACCTAGTGACTCTTCAAATATGTTTTGCACAGCAATGAGCCATCTTTGACCTGTCTGCCTAAGATGGCATCCTTTCGCCTGGCATTGAGGACACTTAAGATAAATGTTGATTAGTCTAATTGTATTTTATGGACATGTAGAAGAAACAAAAAAAAAACAAACACTACAAAAAGTAGCTCAGTTAAGTCTCATTGTCTGTTCTTAATAGTGCACTTTAAACAGGCTAAGTAGTCAAAAAATTAACTATTTCTCTTCACTTTGTGTTCAGTGCTCATACGGTGTTTTATGAATATTAAATACGGGATATTTCCTTTCTGCCTTGGTGTCACCACGATCGCAACCACAGATTTTAGTATTGTACTTGTGTTTTGTGTATTCCAGGTATGTTAACTAAAAAGTGAGTATGTATCTACAGTTTCTACTTTACATAAGTTAATGTATTTTTTCTGGAAAGATTGTTATGTTGAAAAACACAGTGTATTATATTAATACCAATGTGTGATTATTTCTTTGGTAATATTTATATATTAAAAAAAAAACTATAGACAACTGAAATGAAACAGAGTAAACCGTTTTTGTGGTTGTAATCCAGGCACAATCATAAACTCGTAGCATAGATTTATCTTTTTTTTTGGTTTGTTTTGTTAGATTTTTTTGTGGGAGCATTATTGTTATGTTATGAAAAATCTGAAGGGACTGATGGGAAATTATTGGCATTCAAAATCACCGTTTACATCTGCTTCGGTCTAAGGTTCTCTTAATAAAACCAACTGACTTGAATTTTTTACAAATTGAAACTGGAACTGTCGCCAACCTAGTCAAAAGCCAGGGGAAATCAAATCCAACTGTTTCATAGTTTATGATTATCCTGCGACAGGAAAATGTATTGGGGTTTTTTCTTGACATGATATAACTAAGATAAGTACTTTACATACTTGTAAATAGACACCAATCCTCAATGGGGTCTGGACCACCAACATTTGATTTCAAGACTCAGAAAACAAGTGTGACTAGTTTTAAGTTGAAATGAGCAATACTGCAAAAAAAAAAAAAGAAATGTCATGTGAGATGGCATTGTCCCTTTTGCCACTGCCTAGTGATGCAGTATAGGGCAGGGATATTGTATTATCCCTGGTATAGGGACATAAGTCAGAGCAGAAATGTTGGGGAGGCAGTTCTGTGGATGCAGGTGGAAAGTCATCTGTTTCTGATGGCGGTCATTAGTGATCATTGTATTGCCCACTTCAGCATGGCGTAGCAACATTCAGATTTGAGCAGCAGTAGAACCTGTAGCTGTTAAGGTTGTGGAGATGGCTATCTTTGAATGCTTTCCTTTCCACTATGGGGACCTGTGTGGGTTTAATCAACATTTGTGGTTTAGTGCATGGACATACAGATTTTGCCAAAACATAAATAATACTGTACAGCGGACCATTGTTAAACTTCTCTTATTCTCTTATTCCTCCTGTACAGTCCACTAAAGTAAGTTTCTGAAAACAATTCAGGCGAAAAATATGCAATGATTCATATTTTATCTGCAACGGTTAATTCGAAATTTTGATCCGAGTTCTGTGAGACCGGCGAGCTAAATACGAAAACTGGTGAATGCGCCAAGTTCTCTTAAATCACTCCTACCAGCAATTTATGAACAAATCTGTTTGTACAAGTGGTTCATGCATGAGGCCCATTGTGTTAACCTTTGATCATCTGTGAGGGACCCCTGAAATTGTGATTTTAGGGCAACATCCCTATGCTGCTGCAGGATCTCCCTCAGTTCTGTCTTTCTCCCACGATCCCTTGGCCCAATGCAGACACACGCATGCCAGGTTTAGTTACTGTAATGTACAGAGCCATTTGGCCCTGAGCAGCCTTTCTACCGGTTATAATTTTGGGTTTTGATTGCCTTAATCCAGAGTAGGTAACCTTGAAACGGGAAAGTACGGACCTCTACGGCTAAGGGAATGTCTCTCCAGTAATTAACACACTGCCATACTGATACACCAGGGTCTTAACATTGAACGTGATTGGCCTTATTTTAGCTAAACTGCTTTCAACAACACACAGAATAGTTATGTGATAAACCCAGGTGTATTTAAGAAAATAAAAGCATGACATTTTGGGGTCCAAGCCATTTTTCAGACAATTTTTAAATCAGCTACTGCCAATATAAACAGAGCCATGTCGGCCATTGTTACTGTAACGTGGGGTAAATGTGTCTCTCCATGCCAATAAATGTTGGCGCACCTCTCGTATTCACCCAGACACAGCGATTTTCAGCCTGGTGTAAAGGAAAACACTCAGCACAGTTGGCCTCTCCACAATGTGTGTACCGGACACAAACCACGGAGGCAACCTTCAGGCCTTCTTCACTATCAGGGGCTACAGTGCACAGCTAGGATCAGTTCTGCTATCCTGATTTTCCAACGTTAGGCTTCTGAGTGAAGGGGAGAAGATGGGTCCTTCCCAAGATGCAGTCACTTGTGTGTATACAAATACTCGGGAATGGCACCTGAATCTGCTGTTTAGAATGTGTTTTTCTGCTTGATTATTTCACCCTTATCTTTGGGGGGAAATTAAATTTAAAAAAGAAGAAAAAAAAAAACGATGCACAGACACCAACAACAAAATGGTGTATATCTCCAATGCCTGAATTTAACTTTGCTCGCTAAAATGAACAGTGAAGGCAAACGTGTTTCAAGAGTGTGACAACGCATAATAAATGCAAGGTGTGTAATCTCTACCGTTATCATTCTTACCTTTTCGTAAGGGGTTCGCTGCAGACCATGACTCATTCAAGCTTCTCCTTCTGTTGTTGAATACCCATGACAGTTCCATTTTGTTTTTGTGTTCACCTGGGAACGCTTTCGAGAAACGGAATATGATGTGACGCTCAGGGCTGAACTCCTCATTTTGCCACAGCGAGTGAGGAGACTGGTTTGGGGGTGCTGTCTAAGGCTTATACTGCTGCTAAAACCGCGCTAAGAAGTCTGTTGTACCAAATTGGGTCTGACTGGGGTCAAGTGCCACTTTAGGGGGAAAATGACAAAAAATAAAACGTATTTCACTTCACATGTACAGTATTGTCATATGCAGCAGAAAAAAATGTCAAGACAGTAGTTCCAAAACGTGCCACTTTGTCTGAATGAATGGGTCTGTCTCTCCCGGCTGTATGTAACCACTCATGTGTATGTACCCACAACTTGTGTTTCAGGGGGCCTTGAGCCGAGTCAGATTTAACATGCTAACAGTATTTTAGTATTTCTAAAAAGCAGGTTATTTTCTGGGAGTTCTTTTTATTTGCCCCCCCCCACAGCATTTGCCACCCCCATGTTTTCATTTGGTCCGGTTTCCATGGTTTCTGTGCTTATATCTTAGCATGACACGATTGCCGTTTAAATATTGCTGCTGTAAATAATTACCATGTTTACGTACTCCCATGTCTGGCATGAACACGGCTCATTTTTATTAAGAACATTATTCCTTTTCTTTTTTTTTGGATGGACTTTGCAAAACATGTCTATTAAAAATGCAGGTTTTGCCCCTCAACACTGGGCTACTGTGAGTGTTTTTTTCTTTGGTGTTGACATTTTATTCTGTTTCACAATAAAGCAGTGACAACATTTTGATTTTGTTCATACTGACAATGATTATTAATACTAAAATGTTTGGAAGCTCACCTCCCATATCTGATGCATTGCATACATAGAATGTGTATGTATACATGTATGTATACAGTAAGTTACAACAAGTTTTGCTTTTTCTACAGAAGAATAAAAAAATCAAATCAGGGCACAGGAGTTATCTCAAAGGTGGGGCTGTCTTTGTAAACCTTTAAAAAACAAATATGTGCTTCTAAACAATATAAAATGACACCCCTCACTGCAGAGGGACCTATAATAGCACACTATACATCACTGTCACACGCACAAACACAAAATACAGCTATGACATTACCAAATAGCCCTCAGTTTTCCCCTGGCTGCTGCCCCCCCCCCTTTCCGTCTCCCTCTTTCGCCAAGGTTACAAATTGAACACACTACCTTGCTTACAAAATTAAATCAAATAGAAGTGCCACACCACTTGCTGCTCTGCTCTTTCCATGCTGAAAAGGAAAGCAGACAGTCGCGCCTCTTGCCACTACGGGAGGTCTGGGAGGTGTGGACGTTTGTGGGGCTCTACGAGGGGACCACTTTGGCAGGTGTGGGGTTGTGAGGAGAGCAGGGCAGGGCAGGGAGCGGTTGCTCAGGTGCACTTGTTCATGCAGAGTAGCAGCTCCATGCGAATGGCGATGCGTGTGTGCCAGCCCAGCGGGAGCAGCCGAATGTAGCGAGCAACGATGGGGGGGCGGAGCAGGTTCTGCACTGACGAGGAGCGGTCCGAGTTCCCATAGAACACCTTAGAAGAAAAGCCAAGCAGCAGAAATGCATAGATGAGTTGAAATTGTACTTTTTGACTTGAAAAACATTGACCCCTCCCCCATCACTTCAATGATATGTGGCTTATTCATGAAATTACCATTTGGGTGAACTCTTAATCCCAAAAGAGAACATTTTGATTCCAAAATCTTTGTACAGCACCTTCTTGGGAGTGAGATATAAGCAGTGTGATAACCATCTCCGGTCTCCCCTACTTTAGTCCTGTAGATTGCTGATAATTTTTAAAGAAACATCTGTTTTCACCCTTTATTCAGAACAAAGTATGTCAAGAGTTCTTTAATATTTTGGTCGGTAACATTTTTCCATGAAGATTCCCAAGGTATCTGCAGCAGGGCTTTCTCATTTATTCAGCACTGAAAGACTTAAAATATTTGAAATACAGATTTCACATAGATCTTCCTCAGATAAAACGTAGAACATGAATGCCTATCATCACTGGTGTGCATCTAGACCTAATACTACTTGTTCAGTGAGTTTTCAAATGAAGAAGAAACAAATAAATACAATGGTACCAATAAAACCAGTGGAAAGGTCTGACCCCATATTCAAAGGTTTGGCCAGTGTGAAGTCCTGTGAGTCTAGTGTGCCTATATAGATGGACGACATACAGCACCTTCCATACAGTACCAAAATCACCCTCCAAAATTTTTTTTGAAGTGGCACACATAAATAGGCAGCAGAATGTACAAATAACGATTGCATACCAGTAAATGCAAGGTACAAAAATACTAATATACTAATACATTTTGTGAAAAGCATTATGGATGTACCCTGTTGTTGCCAGTCTGGTCTTTGTAGTAGATCCAGTTGAGGTGCTCATATGTGCGGTATTGCACACTGTACTTGGTGACCCACTCCTCCGCATCACAGCGGCCCTGGGTCAAGATGCCCGAAATCACCTTTACCTCCTTCAGGTCAATCTGAATCCACTGGCTGGTGTCCTGGAACTTAGACAGCCACGCACACCTACAGAAGGAAAGAGGGAGGGAGCATACCATAAACCAGCATAACCGAAAACTCACCCGCGATTTATTGTCCCACAGCAGCCATTCCACCTTTTAAAATTCAGTTTTTCCTCAATTTTGTCAATTTGTCATAACCATATGAACATGTCTTAAAGTATATATTCCCCCCAAAAAATTACATTGTAAAAACATTTTCACACCAGAGTTTTTTATCACCCACTTCCTGGAAAAGAAGATCATTGTCTACCTGTGTTGATGAAATGTCTGTAAAAATGTTCTGTTCCCTTCCGATCAATATACTGTTCACACAGCAGCAGGCATCCTCATTTGACGTCAGTAGAATCGACTCCCCACCCTTCAAAAATTCCCTGACAGATCGATTTCACTGGTGTATCATACTCTGAAAGTTAGTGCTGCTCTAACTTCCATGTCAGCTCCTCTTTAAAGGTAAAGCGTTGGTCTGGTGTGGGAAAGTGTTCCTGAGGAACACCGTGGTGAGGGTGGAGTTCCAGCAGTGCTTTTGGGAGGTAGAAGAGCACATACCCAGGGGGACTCACCCAAAGCCTTGGTTGTTGAGTCTGGCCTTGCTAGACATCCAGGAGGAGTACCAGCCTGTGTACTGGTCCTCGTTGGAGCAGCTGATCTGGTCAGCGGAGACAGATCCAGCCTCAAAACCAAGTGGTTTGTGATAGGGGCACTCTGGGGACACAACATGGACAGATTAATATTTAAATCAATGGTCTCTATATCCCAATAAATACAATCAGTATATTTTTATAATCAGTATAAGTCCGGATACTGGTTTTTCATAGAAGTAGCCTACTTTCATAAGGTGCAGCCACCACACATCAATCAAACAATGGGAACTTTTCTTTACACATAACGTAGTCTATAAATTATAACTTCATATAAGACCACTAAGTCTCTGAAAGGTCAGTGTAACTTTTGTCCATTTGATGTTTTAATTTGATTGCATCCCCATCTTGATTTTTGTTTAAAAGATTCAATGAACATTAGCACTTAGAATTTCCCCATAAATGTATACAAACACAGGTAAATTTAATTTGGCGGTTGCTGAACTTGCCAAACTGTGTTTGTGGTGATAAATCATCACTTGCACTTGTCAAGGACAAATGTTTATTGAGTTCAGGGCCTAGACATAATTATACTGTCCTGCAGAGGGCACTCACAGCAATTTATGTGATATTCATGGAAGAATGGCTCAGTACTTAAAAGCATATAAGTTAGGCCAGGAATAATAAGAGTATCCTTGCAGCACACACATCAAATATGAATTGACACGATTACAGTATGCAGAAACATTTATAGGAAAGCATCTTTACATTACACAATCATTACAGGGATTTTTTTTTATGTTGTTGAAATTTAAGAGTACATGACATTGTACATGGCATTAATGAATAGTACAGTTCCACTGAACACTTAACATGACACCACTTTAAAATGCTTTAAAATACACACCTGCATCGACAAAAATGTATCTCCTGCAGCTGCCTGTTTTTGGAAGATTTCATATTTTAACCCACTTAAAGCAGCTGAGCAGAACAGTTAATCGACAAAAACGCAGAAAAACACAATGGAAGGCAAGCTATTATGCTAAATGAAGCCGCTAAGCCGTCCAACTGGACGTTTGACACATCACTAATTCCAGTTCCATCCATGTTCCACATTCGACCCGCGTTCATCCATTTTCAATCTGAAAGGCTTTCCTTCTAATTCTCCATATTGAGAGATAAACGTCCATTAAGACCTGAGCATGACAGATGGCCATCTTCTAAATTTAAGCTTCAGCTTCCATAAACTGCCATTTATTCCTGGCAACTGCACTACCTCTGCTTTCACAGTGGGGTGTGTACAGCACAAGTGATGACCTGACTCTGTTCGTATACTTAGTGTTGCGTGGTGATAATAGACCCTGCTCTTTGTGCATTACCCTGCTGAACTGGTACTCTGTCTCACTACAACCTGCAAGTTCTTACAAAGAACATAGGAGATAGCATCTTCATTACGTGGTGTCCCTTCACCAAGGTAGTAAACTTTCGAAGTGAACCATGTTCCACTGTAAGCCATTTGTTTTGCTGCATACTAGCCTACTGTTCACTGATGTTTGTGCGAACAGAACAAGCTGTCATCTAATGTTCAGCTTGTTGATGCATTGTCTCTCGGTATCATTTTGTGAATTGCGTGAAGGGCAGGCCCTATTTTGGGCCCAGTAATCTGTACATCACTTTGCAGTTCTAGTAATGGGATTATCTGATCACATTCTGGCTCTGTCATTCCCTATGTCTGCCTCTATCTCTCCCTGTTTCTCTCTGCTATGCTCCACCTCATCCTTATTTCCCATTCAAATCACAATGTACTTTTTGGGGAACTGAAATGTTCATTTTTATGATCAGGGTTCATGGTACAGCCACCATAGACAGTGTGTCGCCACGACGCTTGACACCAAGAAGACTGGTCAAGCTAATGAAAACAATCATGGGAAACCACCAGAAGAGGTAGTTCAAATAATGTACGATAATAAACCAAATATTTCTGCCAAGTAGGACTGACGCATCTTATTTTATGGTGACAATGCACATTATGTATGGCCTTCATACAAAAGCAACCAAAAGAGGAAATAATTTATGAAACATACTGCAGTAGTATAGAGATGAGCAAGATAGAGCAGTTATGGCAGTGATTGGCTAAACGGATGAAATGTCAAGAAGTTAAAACACAGGGTACACCAGGGCATCCAACAGAGATTCACACAGACATGACCCATAAAGGCTAATGGTGGATGTTCCTAATGACACAACAGAACACAGCTGCTGAGGGCAGAACACCAGTGCATAAGGGCCAAGGTCAACCAGAGCAATGGCAGCTGTTGCCACTGTGAAGAACCACCTTCTGCCGGAACTCATTGAGGTTCCTTCATTTTCCAACATCCTATCAACTTTTTGAGAAGCAAGCTCTCTTCTCACCAATGATTTAGCAACAGCACAGAACCCAGGATAGAGCAAACCTGTCTCAATTCTCAATATGGCTGTATTTTGGCTGAACCTTTCCTATAAATGGACTGAACTCAAATGGAACTGACACCAACTCTGCCAACTACGACAGCACAGGACAGTCACAGGAGTTTGTCCTTGTGGCTCTCTCCAGAAACGCCATCCCAGTGACAGAACATGCTGTCCATTGGTTCATAGCCTATAGGCACACTGTTTCCCTCTGCTCAAGACTGAAGAGCATTGCAATTTGACAGGAGGCAATAAATTACATCTCGGCACCACGGGTGACCTCATTCGCCCTGAAGGGCAATGGCAGCTCAGCATGATAAAAACTGGGGATCAGGCGAGCCCAAGATTTTTGGCAGATCAGAGGCAATACGGTATCGTGAAGAACTGCTTGGATCCTTGGTTTTCTGGGAAGACTCCCAACAAAGTAGCAAAGCATTTTGCCATAAAGCATTAAATCAATTCATATCCGGCTTAATACAAGCGACATCCATAACCACCCACGTAATGGGTCGTAATGCCCATAAGTACAGCACAAACGAGAGTCCCTCCCCCAATCCCATCCCCCACAGGAACCTCGGCACATGGTGCGGCAGTAATTTTGCGCAGATGGAAGAGCTGGCTGGCATGAAGGATGACACGGGTGGCTCGTGACGCGGGTCAGCCGTCCCTGGCCGAATCACTCACCTGGCATGCAGTCTAGCAGCCTGGAGGAAGGAGGGCTGGGGCTGGGGGGGAGGATGGAGGTGGACTCCGTGGCGGGTACCCCCTGACAGTCGCACTTGCAGGCTTTCCTGGTCCATGTCTCGGTGACCTCCTGCTCCTCTGCCTCTGCCTCCTCCTAGGGTGTGCACACACAGGACAGAATGAGAGGGCACAAGGAGCACAGTCTCCCTGCGTTGACCCGCCTTCACTCCCCCACCTATGAGAAATCCCACCACTTTAACATTTGAGCCAAGATACAGAATGTGGCTCTTCAGCCAAGAGCAGACACGTACCTCCTGTGCACATACAGTGAATAGCACTGTGACATAGAACGGACAGATGAGGAAGCCAATGCAGCACGGGTAGAGAGAGACACACAAAAGAGGATTCAGTACAGCCAGGGCCAGAGTTGGGTAGGGCAAAGCACTCCTACAATATTAATATCCACACTAAAACCAGCGCTCCATCGTGATTAAAACAAAGGAACAGCAGGGGGACATCAGTGCAATTAATCTCAACCTCACATCCTATGAGCATATGGCACCCCCATGCACCCAGAATCAGCTGTGCTGCTGACTCTACAGAAAAAAGAATAATTTTTCATTCCAAGGTTCTGGTACATGGATTAATTATGCACTGGCAAAATATTCATTCAAAAGAACATTCATTTCATGGTCTTACAATATTCCATAATTAACCATTTTTAAGTGTTCAGTTTCAATCTGACATATCTAACAAACAAATGTGCATGTGTTGCAGCATATAAAACAACCTGTGCAAGAACTTCATGAACTCCAATTTTCCAACGCTTTCACTGACTTTCACAGACATTTTCATCATTCCAACAGAGATGCTTCAATTGTGCTTCATTTAATCAATTAAAATATTCATCTTTAACAATAATCACTAACAACTTTAAATACGGTAAGGTATTTGTTTGAAGTGGAAGCCGCGGAGACGTACCTGTGGAAAGGAGCAGTGTGGACAGCAGAACACGCTGGAAACTGGTCTCCATCTTCACTCTGTGTTAGAATGCGGGGACTACAGTGCAGCCTGTGGCAAAGGGACTGGATTACCATAATCCACAGGAAACTAATGGCCTTATCTAATGCCCTTCAATCTCTCGACAAAGCCCCTCCCTCAGCTGTTAGGACCAGTTCGGCCAATGTGGTAGCAAGGACCTTCCCCTTCCGTGACAAAAAGACAATAAAGCCAGAAAGACCAAAATGCTGCCCCCACCTCAGTCTACACCGCCGTCACTCAGTCCTATAACCTAGTTAATGCTTCAGCAAATACAGTCAATGCTGAACTGCTGTTGAAATATGCATGGCTCTCTCACGTTACAATATTGCAGGCCTGTCACTAATTGGGAACATTAAACTTAAAACTGGAGGTGCTAAAATGACAAGATGCACATGGCCATTGATAACAAGGATTGGGCTATTCATGATACTGACTGGAAAACAGCTAAGTGATGAGGGGGAAACATGAGCTCATGTTTATACTTATCACATATTTATGATGCAAAGACACATACACACACACTCATACAGTAGTCCAGTAATGGTTCATCACCATTGGGCACTGTTACTATCTCTTCTTTCTCCTACAATAATTCTTAAATAGAAAGAGGCATTTCTGTCGTTTCTTTGCATTTTGTAACAGTGCTGCACAACCACAGGGTGGACCCACTCACCCATTTCACACTCTGGAGACGAATAAAGAGGTAAACAAATGCACCACCTGACCACTTTGTTTACAATTTGACTTGTTTCTGTTGGGTTGCTATTCTTTTAGGGTTTTTCTTTTTTTTGGTTTGACTGGACAATATAATTTGGTATGGCTATATAGTTTGATTGTACGCTATGGCCTTTACAAGTCTCTCTCTCTTTTTTTTAATTTTTATTTTCTTTTATTACAGAACCAATGCGCTGATGCTGGAATTTCTTGAGTCAAATTAAAAAATGGGATGCCAAACTGACTATAAAAGGTAGCATTTCAGTTTAATTTTTCTAATGGGTGTTGTGCTGTGCCCTGTAATCTTACTTTTACATTCATTATTAAATTCCCATTAGCAACTGGTTGGCTGGTTCGTCTGATGCATACCCCATATCAAATTGAACACATTAGCCTGGGTTAAGCAGTATGGACGATAGTTTCGGAGCGCGAACGCTGGTTAATTACATAATTGGTTGCAGTCACTGAAAATGTGTTGCAATTAAACATTTAGTCGACTGCACTTACTCGTCCAATAATGTGTCAAATGTGCTTCAGCAAAACACCTGTCGCCGGTCAGCCGTAATTCATAGCCTATATAACGAACATATTCTATATTATGTTAACGTTAGCCTACTGGTGTTGTGCTCAGTTTAGCGGCTATTGTAAGGTAAGTGGCGAGACCGCAATTGCTAGTCTTATGGATGGCATTTGGGGGAGATATTGATGATATGCCCGTTTACTACATTTATAGCAACCATTCCTTGTGCGGCGATTATGAAGACTTCGGGCGTTAAAGTGATGAAGCGAACAACTATGCCATTCCGACGGGAGAAGAGAAAATCTAGGGCATACTCCACTTACATCTACAGACTCCAGAAGGAGGTTCGCTTTGTGAATCATCTTCGTTGCTTATTCTCTTGACGAATCGCTTATTCGGCTGTGGCTGTTTTACAGGGGAACTCCGCGAGCAAGTGCATCACCGTGCCCAAATCTCTCTCCGGAGAAACGTTTGCACTGGTGGTGTCCGAAGCAGCACGCCTTTCAAAGTTTAACAAGCGTAACGCCATCACCCGCCACGAAGTCGGTTCTGCTGTGCAATCGCTACGCCCTAAGATGAACTTTGGCAAAGAAGGCGCTTAACGACCTACATCCTACTTGTTTCGTAAATCCTTTTATATGTAATTTATGTAAAGGTCTTTAAATAAACTTATTTTTTAAATCAATGCGTGTTCTTGCCCGTCACTCTGCCTGTTATGCTGCGTAGCACCGGAGTCTAGTGGGTGGTGTGGTGCATTGGTCTTGAGGTGAGAATCCTGTTTGAGGAATAGTTGAGATGGTTCCGCATTTCTAGGCCTGCCACACTACAATGTAGACAAGTAAAGCTTGAAACCGTTCCATATGGACCATGTGCTTAACTGTAATCCCTAAAATAATTTGCATGCATGGGAGCCATTTTTGTGCAAGATGCTACACCTGAGTCCTGCCTTTTCTACTTGCTTTGCCTAGTTCCATTATGGGTGCTTGGTGCAGCTGTAGCATTTTCCCCAAGGGTTACACCAGCTGATGTCTGCAGAGCAGTGTGCTATGCTCTAGATCTGTGGTTCCCAAACTTGGTCCTGGGGGGGACCCCTGTGTATGCTGGTTTTCTTGTGACCACAATTGCAATCCCAGAAATTGACCATTTGCTATTGTTTCAAGGGATTATTTCTCCCTCTTGAACCACGCTCTGTCACATGGCCACGAATAATAAAAATCATTTTCATCTTGTGATATGTTTCTAATTGATCAAACTAAAGAAGTGAATTGTTGGGGCTCCTAATTGGTGATATTGTGGACACTGGCCACTAACTATGTGGAAGATATTCAAAAACAAAGCCAAACCTGAGTTGTCTTGATTAATTCATTAAATGTGTTCTGCAACCTAATTAGAAGCCAGGTGTTTGGCCTGTCAAACATTTGATTTAAAAGAAAAATACCTTTATGTAATTGTTTTCAAAATGGCACAATAAACATTGGAGTTTTAGTCTTCATGGCACGCATAGCCAATGTCTGAGAAAATGTGGCTTAAGAGGATAAGTAATCCCTCTGAACATGGAAGGCAAATGGTTAGAACAAAAACCAGCATACCCAACACCGAGTCTGGGAACCGCTATGCTCTACAGCACATTGTGCTGGTACTGACTAAGAGTTCCATCCATCCATTTTCAGCCGCTTATCTGGAGTAGGGTCATGGTGGCAGTAGGCTAAGCTGGGTATTCCAGGCATCCCTCTCCCCAGTAACGCATTCCAGCTCTCCTGTGTGATCCTGAGGCGTTCCCAGGCCAGGAGAGATATATAATCTCTCCAGTGGGTTTTGGGTCTACCTTGGGGTCTCTGCCCAGTTGGACGTGTCCGGAAAACCTCCAAAGGCAGGTGCCCGGGAGGCATCCTGATCAGATGCCCAAACCACTACAATTGGCTCCTTTCAACGCGAAGGAGCAGTGGCTCTACTCCGCATGTCCAAGCTCCTCATGCTATCTCTAAGGCTGAGGATTGGGACGTAGCTTGACCGGTAAATCGAAAGCTTCGCCTTCTGGCTCAGCTGCCTCTTCCCCTCTACGGTCTGATGCAACGCCCGCATTACTGCTGACGCTGCACCGATCCGCCTGTAGATCTCATGCTCCCTTCTACCCTTACTCGTGAACAAGACCCCAAGATACTTGAACTCCTTCCCTTGGGGCAATGGCTCATTCCCAACCCGGAGGGAGCAATCCACCATTTTCCGGCAGAGAAACATGGCCTCAGACTTGGAGGTTCTGACTCATCCCGGCCGCTTCACAACTCGGCTGCAAACTGCTCCAGTGCATGCTGAAGGTCACAGTCCGATAAAGCCAGCAGAACCACGTCCTCCGCAAAAAGCAGAGATTCAATTCTGAGGTCACCAAATCGGACACTCTCCTCACCTTTGCTGCACCTTGAGATCCTGTCCATGAATATCACAAACAGGACCGGTAACAAGGGGCAACCTTGGCGGAGTCCCACACCCACTGGAAGCGTGCTTGACTTTGTGCTGAAGATGTGGACACAGCTCTCACTTTGGTTATACAGGGACCGGATGGCTCGTAACAACGGCCCCGGTACCCCATACTCCCACAGTACCCCACAGGGTTCCCCGGGGGACACGGTCGAAAGCCTTCTCCAAGTCCACAAAGCACATGTGGACTGGATGGGCAGACTCCCATGACCCCGCCAGCAACCTTGCCAATGTAAAGAGCTGGTCCACTGTTCCACGACCAGGACGGAAGCCACTTTGGTCCTCCTGAATCCGAGGTTCGACCGTCGGTCAGAGCCTCCTTTCCAGCACCCTAGAGTAAACCTTCCCGGGGAGGCTGAGGAGTGTGATACCCGATAATTGGAGCACACCCTCCAGTCCCCCTTCTTGAAAATGGGGACCACCACCCCGGTCTGCCACAGGTACTGTCCCCGACCTCCACGCGACACTGAAGAGGCGTGTCGGCCAAGACAGCCCAACAATGTCCAGAGCCTTCAGCATCTCAGGGCGAATCTCATCCACACCCAGCGACTTGCCGCTGAAGAGCTTTTTGACTACCTCAGCAACTTCCGCCAGGGATATAGTTGCAGATTCCCCCGAGTCTTTGGGCTCTGCCTCTTCCACAGAGGACGTGTTGTTCGGGTTCAGAAGCTCCTCAAAGTGCGCTTTCCACCGCCCAACAACATCCCCAGTCTGGGTCAGCAGTTCTCCTCCCCTGCTGAAAACAGCCTGAGACAAGCCCTGCTTTCCCTTTCTGAGTCGTTGGATGGTTTGCCAGAACTTCCTCGAGGCCAACCGAAAGTCCTTCTTCATAGCCTCCCTGAACTCCTCCCATACCCAGGTCTTTGCTTCAGCGACTGCCGAAGCCATACCTGTCTGCTGCTTCAGGGGACCCCCGGGCCAGCCAAGCCTGAAAGGCCTCCTTCTTCAGATGATGCTCACCTGTGAAATGTTAAAAAGGGCATTTTTCCTTAACAAACTTCAAACACTCTGGCTTTCCAAGACTTGAGTTTGAAATGCCTACTGTATAAAATGAGCAAGCACTGACACAAACTAGCTCCCACCTGGCCCTAGCATGACCATGAAAAGATGCTACTATGACATGCAGGCCTGCAGTCTTCCTTTGGGGTAAAGCCCATTGGCCATAGTGTGGCTTGGACAGAGGGGTGTGGTGTTAAGGATGTCGGGTAAACTTAGCCAAATATTTAAGACTCAAGCTCTTTCAAAATAGGGTTATTTCCCCTAGTTGATCAGGTGCTTGCAGTCTGCCTTGGCCATTCCGCAGCTCTCTTGGTAGGTGGAGTGCAGAATGGAAGAGTGTGACTCCCTTGCAAATCTACAGATGGGTTACAATTTTCTATTTAATCAATTGGCAGATGATTTAAGCCTAAGCATATTACGAGTGCATTTACATGGTGGTAAGCAAACGCTTGAGCTATAGATATGTGCAGTTACAAATCAACAAGTGTTATCATCAAGGTGCAAGGTGTCTGCAGAACAACAACATAAAGGGAAAGGGGTTTGAACAGTGGGTATAGCCTATCTTTTTAAACATTTTCAGAAAAAAGTGAGTGCCTTCATGAATAATTGGTGAAGGTTGTTCCACCACTGGAGGAAATTGGGAAGGAAGGGATATTGTACAAAGGCATTTACATCTATGCGGCTTTTCCAGTGTGGTCGACACCGCTTACATTCATTCATACAGCGATTCAAGCAAAGTAACTAGCATCACTACAGCATCACTACATGACCTGGGAATCAAACCTGCATCCTTTGAAACTGCAAGCTCATTTCTCTTAAACACTAATGTAAAATGAAACAAGACTCGTTTTCTGAAGCATGAGCAAAAACAGGATGTCAGAATGTGATTGTGAAACCTGCATGGGTGGAGGAGGCAGAAGTGTGAAATAACCAAAGAGAACAATGTATCAGAAAGTCAAAACAAGATGAGCCACACAAATAAGTCAGGATAAGCTATTGCATGTTGCGAGGTGAAATTCTCTGATCAAATCCCAACTGTCATATTACAGGTATATAATATAGGTAATAGAGGTAAAATATAGGTATATTCTCATACTCTGACTCTGGTTTTTAAATGGGTAATACGTTAGGTACACCTATGAAAAGGGAGTGTTAACTGCTTCCACATTAAACAGACTGAAACTGGGACATCTATTGCAAAATATGTTTAAACACACGTAAAAAGAAATAAAAATCAGGAATTTGGAAATGTTCTCTTTGTATATTTTTGTGTGGTTAGGGTAAATAATCAGGGAAGCTGTTTTGTGATGAACACTAATGCTACTTATAGTGTTCTTTGTGTACTGTATATGGCCAGTAAATGATTATTCTCAAGTGATGCTGTGTAGTTGGCTGGGATACACATGTGAAGTAAATCTATTTATAAATGTATATCCATATTTTTCAGCCCCTGTGTAAAAAGCAATCTATTCTATTCTATCTATTGTTGTTTTGAATTGATTTTATGAGAGACAGAATGTCATTCAGAATATGTAGATCCTTCATAATTAGGGTCACCAGTTTCTTCAAAGCACTTTTTCCACCTGCATTTCTGCCATGCTTCATCATAAGGTCAGCAGATCTTTCTTTCATCACGTGATAAACAATTATTATGCTCCACCTTCATAGTCATTCATGTTGATACCTCAATTAATTGATAGCAGTGTTCCCACACTGTTAACCGCTGCATTCAGAGCAGTTCTTACAATGACATTTGTATAGTGTCACACTCATTGCTTTATTTAATCTGTGGGCCTACGCACATCAATTGCAGTTAAATTACCTTTACCAAAAAATGCTAAATAGAAGGCGATTCATAATAATAATGAAATGGTTTCAAGCTGTGCTATTCTAATAAAGCAATAAAAAGATAAAAAGAGATTAACTGAAATTAAACTATTAGTTTTAAACTTTGTGAATGTTTTAAATAGTATCATCTGTTACTGTGTGACAATGCTTGGTGGAAAATTGATACAATGTATCCATATGGAGAGACATATCTTTTCGCATTGACAGAGTTGGTTGGAACAGACAAAGATTTCCTCATCTCTATCTAGAAATCCCCCAGCGCCACTGCAAGGTTGTTTTCTTGTCAAATCATGGATTCAAGTCCGTTTTTATCATGTTTGCAGACTTATATGGGGTCAAAATTTCTAACAGGCATCTGTGCACTTGTTGAAAAAAACATGGTTTATTTTAAATATGCTGTCAGTTTCTCTGCCACTTCTCTGAATGTTTTGATTTTGATATTTGTTATTTTGATTACATTTTGCATTTGGTGAGTTTGCTGTTCGGTATTATTTATTTTTTTGTAATTCCGTCATACAGGTATCCCAGTTTTCCTACTCTGAGAACCATTAGATCATTTGGTTCTATTAACATGAACTGTGTCCTCAACCTTCATATTTGGGGTTTATCTGACCCCAAGTCATGTTTGACATCTTTTGAAAACCAGTTAACAAGATCATATTGATGATTGATTGATCTATTGTAAATGCTGATCTATTGTTGTTTTGAATTGATTTTATGAGGGTCACAAGGGTTGTAATTGGAGTTTAATCGTCTAGACACCGTCGACATGAGACCGTAAACAAGGGGACAGTTATGGTTGCTTCCTGCAATGGCCGCTCTAGGTAATTTCCAGATCTAGGATCAGCTTGTTGAACACAAACCTTTTACTGTACACTTTCTGTACTGATCTGGAATCAGCTTTTTGGGGGAAACCGACTGTACTGACTGTAGCTAAAACAGCAGTGGGGAGCTTTGTAGATGTGGGCGGGAATAACGGAATTTCTGAACCAATGAAAAACACAGAAGCTATTCGGTAAACCAATGAAGAAATAGCGGCTCCTTGATGGTCGTACGCGATTCCCACAGATAAAAAGGAAGGTGAGCTGAGCTGAGTATCTTGTAAATATTGAACTCTCAAGCAGCGTATGCCCACGTTTTGTGCATCAAGCGGCTAAATACAGGTTTCAAGGTAAGTCGTTAGGAGCTCTATGCATATTAGAGGAAGATTTTATTTCGCAAAATGGGAAAATATAGCTCTTCAGTGTTGTCTGTTAAAAGTCTAGACGTAGCAACTGCTGGGTTTCTGCTCGCTCGCTCGCTCGCTAGCAAGCTAACTGGCTAACGTTAGCGAGCTAGATAAATAACAACTCTGCAGAAAATGGAGTAGGCTGTACAACTCAATTTCACCGGCAATAGCCTAAAATACATTTATCTCGCGACCGTGTTCACGTTTCAGTTGTAGTATTGAAAGGTTGTCTGTCTTCTGAATCTGGAACTACAGTAGCTAGCTAACTAGCTCGCTAGCTCAGTAGGGATGGGCTGTAATGTGTGCACGGATGCTCCAGACGTGAGCGGCGGATTAGTGTCCCACTCACTCAGCACGAGTCCAGTCATACGTACAAAGAAGGCAGATGTCTTGCTAAAGTTTATTTAGATTTTTTATTCTTTTTACAATAGAATGCGAAAAGAACTCGCCATAATTAGTGCTATTAATCATGTTAAAATACATCGCTGAACAAATGAATTTGACCTAAAAAAAACAAAAGCAAAAAAGAAAAACCTCCTCAATAAATAACACACAATTTAAAGGTTCATGACTGTGAGCGGTGGTTTTTTAGCTCCCTCGTTGAAATGTGTTTCGGTCTGTGTTTAGATTAGCTGGTTACATCGATTATGGCAGATCATCGAGTTAACTAGCTAAACAAGTCCGAGAGATTTGTGGAGTGAAGATCCTAACGTGACATTTGAATTAAAGTGCCTGATAATTTTATTATCCACGTTAATTTCCCCCCTTTGCGGTTTATCGTATTAAGTATCGTAAGTTAATGAGATATTTCGGTGTTTTTGCGCAACGTGACGATTTTAGATGTATTGCCGGTGTGCTTTGCCGTCTTTTTACATTTACGTATAAACACATTTAAAATGTATTTGTAATTTATTGGCGCCGTCTGACAGTGTGCCTTCCATCTTAAATTTCTGGTGAATAATTGCCAACGTATAGTGCTTTGGCACGAGTTTAAAGAAGAGAATCTAGAACATTGATATCAATTTGTCAACATGGTCTAATGTTCTTCCATGTCAAGGGCACATGAGGCGGGTGTGTGGGGTAAAAATGCAGTTTAGCGGAAAGGAATGCAGCTTCAACACGTTTATATTTTGTATCCACTACTGTATTCATTCACTTGTACATTGTAGCAACTATGAAACCAGTGTGTTCAATGCCATATCTCTGTCGAAGTTTTAAAGAGCTGTGAATCTCGCTCCTGACATAGCTCAGCACATACCACTACACACTAAGCTGAACAAACTTATAACCAGGACACTGGACCATGGACGACATGGTTCCTTGTATTACTGTTTGATACAATTCTTGTTGTCTTTATAACGAGGATGGTAATGATAATGGTGGTGATTGTTGTTATTATTAATTAAAATATTTTAGCAGATTCATCAGTGCACCGTTTTATTGTCCCATCTCTTTCAAGGCGATATGGTGATTTGAAAGCCAGTTGTACCGTCTGTCCTGTAGTCCCCACTCACCTGCATGCGTGGCAGTGACTGAGTATCCTCTGTGAACCGCACCTCTTTCAGATGCAGTTCATGCTGCTGTTCAGCCGGCAGGGGAAGCTGAGGCTGCAGAAGTGGTACGTGCCGCTGTCAGACAAGGAGAAGAAGAAGATCACCCGCGAGCTGGTGCAGACTGTGCTGGCACGCAAACCCAAGATGTGCAGCTTCCTGGAGTGGAGGGATCTCAAGATCGTTTACAAGAGGTCAGCTGCACCTCTGTCAGACCTCTGTCCACTGAGGCCGTTTGGTGTTTGGATATATCTTTAGGGCTTTTGCAGCTTTATTGGACAGTACAGTGCAGAGAGATAGGCAGAATGGGAGCGCGAGTGGGGGAAAGACATGGTCGTGTGTCCGGATTCTAACCATCAATGTTGTGGCTGGGGCTGGGCGATATGGCCATCGCGGTATAACGATTTTCCTTTTTGTAAGCTCAGTGACAACTATCTCCGGCATGCGGTGTTAGATTTTTAAATTTTTTAATTTAATGATACCTGATGCATTACCACACCGCCAAAGTGAAATGCTTCCGGGAAAAAAAAAAAAAAATCCCTTGTATCTTTTCAATCTTGATATGATAGCAACAGGGCCGTGCTGTTTCCATGTGGTTGATTAGAAACATGACTACAAGGATAAAGAGTGAAAAAGTAAACCATATGTTTTTCAAAACTAATAGGTAAGTTAACCAACATTGAATAATGATGTTTTTTCTCCCCTGGAAGCATTTCACTGAAGTTTGGAGATGTGCCAAGTATGACTAACGATGAAAAGAAGGAACAAACTATTGAAAGTACCGTGATGGCTTTATCACCCAGCCCTAGTTGTGGTTCACAGTGAGCATGTGGACAGTGCTCTACAGGCTATGGCACAAGGCACCCCCACAGCGTTTATACATTTAATCACAACACAGCCAGCAGACATGCCATGTCCCCTCGCTGCCCACTTGTAGCCCGTGTCGGAACAGCTGTTGGGTTTGCTTGTGTTTTCCAAATTGGCAGACAGCAGTCCCCTAGCAGGCAGTTGAGGCGAGGCCGTTTAAATGAATTATTGAGCGGTCCTGCCACTGGTAGACTGCCGTAATGCTGATTTGCAAAAGGCTGGCAGAACGACAGTTGGCAAAGACTGCGGTCTGATGGGTGCTGGCTTGCTGGGCAATAATTATTGAATCAATCAGATGAAATGATAAATTGGTGAAATATCTTGACACTGGTAGTTTGAGTACTGGTCTAATTAATGAAATATGTTCTTGGTGGGCCAGAGAAGTGTTGGGTTTTATACTCAAGGCAAAAAAAACCGTGTTGCCTCTTCTTGTGAGTTACCTGTCATGTCTGGAGGTGCAGTAATGCCCATGCCTCCTCAGTGTCGCATATCGGAGGTGAAACCAACTTTCCAATTTTTTTCATTTTCACCAATTGCATTTAAAACCAACTGACATTATTAGTATGTCTGACATATAATTTGCCACTCAGACATGCTCCATTATATCACACAATATATCCTCAACAAATACTGAACTGGATAACTTGCTAGCTTTAAATGTGAGTTTATGAACCAGCTGTTCTATCTTGCTATTGTTAGACAAATTATAGAATGGGTGACCACAGCACCAAACTTTTTGTTAGTACATTGAAATAGTCACTTCAATAAGACAAATGAAGGTATGAAGGTATGAAGTGAACAGTGTGAGATGGCAGAGATGTGGGAACCTACATTTTGGATAATGATGTAAATTCCTATTGTTCTGTAATTGTGTTGTTAGCTAACTTGTATAACTGTTACATGATGCATGTTACTGCATCAGAATATAATATAATGACCCCACCCAGTGCTGACTGAATATTCAGCGTTCATCTGAATAGGTGTGCTTATCTTGTGTATGTTTGCAGTCGAACCCAAAAAGTGTGTTGCTGTTGTTGGGGCCATTTTCTGTGCGTTCTTTTTATTCAGGATGCAATAACACTTATGAAATGAATTCAATTTCTGTTTTCTATGGGGTAGGGAAGTACTGGACCTTTCCTCCTGATATTCTCTGATGTTTTTGGTGGTTCCATTTCTGGCATGCAGGAAACTTTGGGCCAGTTTTGCAGACACAGATTAAGCTTAGTCCTAGACTAAATTAAAATTTGAATAGAGATTCTTGATACAAAATTTGAAGTAGTCCAGGATTAAGCTTAATCTGTGTCTGTAAAACTGGCCCATTATTTTGTTATGTTCAATCATAGTCAGTGGTTTCCGTCAGACTACACCCCTGTTGAGAGCTACTGTTTGTGTGACCTTGCAATACCAGGAAACAAATTCTCCATCAATCAACTATAGAGAGGAATAGAAGTACATTGGGTCCTTTTTACAAGGGCACTGGCAACATTACTGCGTATGTGGCTACATATTAAAGGAAGCATGAGGGCCTTTTACTTTGCATGGATCATATGGCTGCTGGTGTGGACAATCAGGGTTTTTAAATCTTCTTTGGTGTCATTTAAATTTCTAAAGAAAAACGCCAACATTTTGGGAAATGTGCCCTTTTTCGACTTATCCAGACTGAGACGACATGTTCAATTTAATTTCCATTTCTGTGCATTCACTGGCTCAATTTCCATGTTAGCATAACATGTTAGCTTAGCATAAAGATTTGAAGCCAGTAGCCTACCTCCATCAAAGTGAAGAAATAAAAGTTACTGCAACTCCGAAGTTGTCTTATTTACACAAGGTATCATATGTATTTGCATGTGCAGGAAAAAAATTAAAATGAGCAAGACCCTTAACCCGGCGGCACGGATGGTGCAGTGGGTAGCACTGCCACCTCACAGCAAGGAGGTCCTGGGTTCGTTGGCCGGGGCCTCTCTGTGCGGAGTTTGCATGTTCTCCCCTTGTTTGCGTGGGTTTCCTCCGGGTACTCCGGTTTCCTCCCCAGGTCCAAAGACATGCAGGTTAGGCTGATTGGAGAGTCTAAATTGCCCGTAGGTATGAGTGTGTGTGCCCTGCGATGGACTGGCGACCTGTCCAGGGTGAATTCCTGCCTTTCGCCCAATGTATGCTGGGATAGGCTCCCCTGCGACCCTGTTCAGGATAAGTAGGTTAGGATAATGAATGAATGAATGAATGAAGACGCTTAACCCCCAATTGCTGGCTGATGCCTTGCATGGCAGCCGTTTTTGTTGGTCTCTCTGGTCAAAGGGCCACCTCATAGAGTACCTCTATGGTGGGTTTTTTAAAAATTGAAATATAATAAAAATATTTTTATTTTTATAGCCTATTCCTCATGCCCCTGTCTTACAAAGCATTTTCAGAACCAAAGTCAACTCCAGCAGCTCCAGGGGCTCACATTCAGTGTTCATTACTGTAATTCCATTTGCTACTAATGTACTAATAACTAATGTACTGCTCTTTTAAAAACATAGCCTACATGTAATAAGCATTCATCTCTGAAAACTGTATGTTCTTGAAGATTATATTCAATGTCATGGTCACTGCAAATCTGTGGAGAAGCAAGGGGGTCACCTCTCGCATCTGTCTGAGGTTGCCATTTACCAAAAATAAGCAGTGTAAGCATGTTTGTTGTTCTGTTTCCACACAGACATCTAACTATGCCATTTACCTAACTAGGCCTGTTCCATTTACCAAATATAAGCTGTTTCCGCTTCAGTTCTGTTTCCACACAGATGGGCAGAATTACCTGCTAGTTGTTTCTTGTCACAGACCAATCAATGTAATAGTCGCAGTGTAATAGTCTTGGCTGCAGAATATGTTGACTTGGTCCTGTGCGACTGCACCTAAAGTGATTGATGGAAACCTCATTGCTCAGCACTGTACTGGTGAAGCCACAATAACGGCCCTTTTGCCAGCTCATCATGTTGTGAAGATGTTCCAGGAGAACACTGCAGAACATGCTGTAACAAAGGCACAGAATGGCAGCCTGGTGGAAGACCACAACTTTCACACTAGCCCACCAGTCTACTGCTTTTATGCGGTTAACTCTGAAACTGACTGGAAGGTACACAAATGAAAAGAATTAAAATCCTTTATTGATTATGATTATTGATTATTGCATTATGGTGCTTGCTCTCATTTTGTCACTACAATCCATTGAGTTTGTGATGACAGTGACCCTGTTGTTTTCCAGGTATGCCAGCCTGTACTTCTGCTGTGCCATTGAGAACCAGGACAATGAGCTCATCACACTGGAGATCATCCACCGATATGTGGAGCTACTGGATAAGTACTTTGGCAGCGTGAGTCACCTCACCCTTTTAACATCCGCAACAGTTCATTATTTTATGCCAGTTAAGCTTTGAGTGATAAGATTTTAATGATGACTGCTTGATTTAGTTTTTAATTAGTATTATGATGCATCTACTGTTGTATAGGCAGCTGTCACACCTTGCGACGCAACCCATGGTGGAAAAACAAGTGCTTGGGTCAAAAAATTATTGGATTATTTTTATGAATGGATTTGTAAGGAATATGAATGTGTGTGTGTGTGATTACTTTAACAGTAGAGCACCCTTACAGCCTGTGCTAGCTTCTCTTCTCAGGATGTTTTCACATCTGCCTTGTTTGCTGGAGCCCAAACCAGATTGCGTTTGTCATTAGCTATTTTTCCCCACCTTGACTAATCTGGTTTCACACTCCACAAATTCTGCAGAAATGTGGTGCGTTTCCACATTATCATGATTTAGCATTTTCGGGAATTCTTTGAAAAGTGAGCCACTACTGACATTATCCTTTGTTTGCGTGTCCACTGCCTTATTTTGTGCGACTGCAGTGGATTAGTGCCACTGCTTATTTATAGCTGAACTAAACCCATTTTGTACAAACAAACTCCAGCATGTTTTTTTTTAGTTATGCCCTTTGGTGCAAAAAGTGTTCATGTTTGTCTGTTGAACCGGAATTAGAAGCCAAACCGGTTCACACAAAGCCTTCCAAATGAACCGAGTGCAGAAGCCACCGCGGAGTAGCTGTAGCGCCTCCGGTCTGCCAGTGTGCGTTACTGCAGTTCCCTCACAGGTGTGCGAGCTGGACATCATCTTCAACTTTGAGAAGGCGTATTTCATCCTGGACGAGTTCCTGCTGGGCGGAGAGGCCCAGGAGACCTCCAAGAAGAACGTGCTGAAGGCCATCGAGCAGGCTGACCTTCTGCAAGAGGTAAGGCAGAGAAATCCCCCACCCCCTACCTCTCTGTGCGGGCTCCCTCACATCTCTCACCCTGAGGGTGTTCTCCCTGGAGGACGGGAACCAGAGCCTTCACATCTGTCAGCTGTTGAGACATTATTGGAGGAAGCAGCTGTGGCTCGAGCCCCTCCAAGCCTGTTTTCGCTGCCGGTCCTTATTAGCCTGAGCTGATATGATGATGTGAGAGTAATGGGCAAACAGGGACTGTGCTTCCACAGCTTACACTTGATGTGTTGATACGCACATAATGTACGTATAGATGAGTCACATATGCCTGCAAACACATACACACGTGTATGTATAGGATGGCTTATTTATTAATTTATCCTTATTTATTTGTGTTGTTTTTTTTGTCTTTCACAAAAGACATGTGTTCAGGGATACAGAAATATGCATAATATGCAATTGTTAATATTAAACTTTCATAATAAGAATTAAATCAATTATTCACACTCACCCTTGTACTGGTAGGGTGTTGTGTGCACTTAAGTTGGTCGATGGTGAATTCTTATCGTTTTCTTCCTTTCTTCCCAAATGTGTATTGGAACCATGTTGCCACAACCAAGATACTGTGACTACTGCATTGCTGGAACTTCACAGTTCACATATATATTTCTCTCATTCCTCACTCTCGTTTCTGAATTTCAGAATTTAGACTTACAGATTCGCCTCTTTCCAGGTACAGTCCACTAATGCTAACCGCAGTTAATTGTATTAGCCTGTTAGCTATAGCTGTGTATATTGGCAAGTTGATCACCTACAGGCCTCCACATGCCAGTAACCACATAGATGCACATTTCTTAAAAGAATCAAATGTGTGAAGAAATAATGTTTGTTCAGGGCTGCTCCCTTACAGAATGTAATGTGTATAGCAATAAAAATATTTAAGTAAAAACATTTCTTTTAAGATCTGAAAAGATTATTATAGTAATTATAGTTGTGATAGATATTACAATTGTGATATAGTTTACATATTTACTATATATTACAATAAGTTTTATTTTAATTAGACTTTTTAAAGGTGGTTACTGGCATGAGGCAGACTAGTTTGAAAAATACCTTGCATTTTTACACTCTTAATTCCATGTAATAAATCAAGACTGCCTTAGACGCTGTGTAGGTGCAGTGCATTAGCATACATTCCCTCCTGGGAATATAAAACTATTGTTAGCGCAACCCCCAGACTTCCTTAATCTTAGTTGTTTGTGTCCCTGAATTTGTTCTGTAGTCTGCTACTGTGAAACACAGATTCTAATGGTCCTGTTAGTAATATTCCTGTTAGTCCCTTTTTAGCAGCAAATCCATAATCCATTTTATGGATTTGAAAATAAAATTTGAAGACCACTTCATTAGCTGGTCATAGAGCCAAAAAGCAGACCAGATAGCAATGGGAGATTTGGTTAAATGAACCCTATATTGGGTAGAGCTACAATGAGGCATCAATCACTTGTTGGACCAATCAAAATATTTTGGCTCCCTACAGGGAAAAAAATACAAAATTTGGCTCAAATCCGTGATTCACTATGGCATATAGTAGCCCTGCTCATTTTTGGTTAATGAGTCCTCAATCTACCATCACTGGGAAACCCATTCGCTGTTACGCAATTGCAGATTTTTCAGCATTGAGCAAAGAAAGCCCTGATATAACACACTGTTTCATATCCACAGAATGCAGAGAAATCTCTATTGTTTTGTTCAGTCCCAAGGCTCAATTACCAAAAAAACATAAAATGAGGACATGCGGTGTTTGACTTTGACTTTGTTTGACTGTAACACAGCTTTATACACATGTATACTAGAAACAAAATTATTAATTCTCTCAATTTGGCAGCTATGCTTTAGCCAGATCTGTCACCGATAATTCGACTATAAATTCGTACCATAATAGCAAAGGTGCTACGGTTACCTACGTAGAATGATTTCCTGTTTTATTTTTAAATGTCATGAAATCAATCAAGGGTAGATGTGGTCTTTCCTATAGCCTTTTTGAAAAGAGTAGCAGGACGACAGGCAAGCAGGCAGCCGCCCACGATGGGCTCCAGCAACAAAGCACGATTGCAGAGAACAAAAGCTGCAGAGAACAAAAGCACAGCCTTGACCTAAATGTGCAGTCTGCTGAGTGGAGGGGAGGAGAATGACAATGATTTCTCATCAGAAAAACAGCCTGTCCCTTTAACACTTCAGCAGCTTGGCGCTAGTGTAGCATCTTCAGTTGTGTGTGTGTGTATGTGTTGTGTTGTACAGATAGCTGTAGCGTTTACCCTAAGACTTTTATTTTAATGTTCAGAAAGCCGTAGTCCTTCCTATTGTCATTTACCAGCCATTCAAGAACTGGAATTTACTACAGTGTATTGTAAATATGTGCACTTTTTGAAATATATTTCACTATTCTGAATAAAAAATAACAAAAGCAAGATAAAATTACATGAATGTAAATTTAAATTACACAATAATTTGTGCATTTGCCCTAGTATTGCAATATCTTTTAATAAAATTACATAACATCCATTAGTGTAATTCGTCTAATTGGAGTGGAGCAGCAGGTGAGACTTTGGGATGGACCCCAAGCGAGTGCATAAATGGAAGGGGTAAAATAAAACATAAGTTTTCCACAGCCCAAACTGCTAAAGCGGGCAAGACGCACAAGTTAAGTGTAGAAAAGTATGCTATGCATAGTGTCGCAATATGCTTTAATAAATGTATTTTCAGTTCACCTAGTCTTTTATAAGAGTCTAGTTTCACAATTTTTGTTAAATTGTCAAAGTTAATATACTGGCGGATTTAATTTCCGTAGCATAGTTTTAGAATGAGTTGCTATATGTAGTAGGAAACTATGCTTCAGTCCAGGCTTGCTTCTGTTGTAAGCAGTTAAACACCTCAGCTATAAATTGATGTTTTATGGGATATTTTATTTCAGTAGATGTTCAGTTTTCAAAAGGTGTAATTGTAGCTGATACAGATGGGTCTTTGGTGCCACTTGTCACTGTAGACACTCTTTTCATCTTGTAGCATCGCAGACGGTACTGGAAAATATAGGTTGGTTTTTTTGGTTTTCTTTTTTTTCTTCCCCTGTTGTAGGTTGACTATACTGTAGTTCTGACACCTGCAGTCCTTACATCCCTCTACATAGTATAGTGTCTCCACAGTGTGTCATGCAGCCAGATCGTTGTGTAATTTAGCTCCACTTTATTCAAATCTCTTTTAGTTGTGTTTCTTTTCGTTTTTTGTTTGTCATCAGTAGTTGACCTGGTTGCACCTGGCCCATATTCATAAAGTGCGGGAGGGTGTTAATCTAGGACAAACTTTTTATGTTTTGTTTTAGTTTAATGAATAAACTTACTGAGTGACTTTGTCATGGATACAGTTGGGTGGTGGACAGGGGAAATCTGGTCGGAGATTGAAACTCATACAGTAAATTGAAACCTTTTGTGAATATGGACCCTGGTCTCCTTTGAAAATTATTTCTCATCTCAGTTGGACCTTGTGAAATGCAGGGATAGTGTATGGGGGATTGGACAGTCGTAGCATCACCCTACACCCGAGAAGAAAAAATCTTCAATTGGAGCTCCACCAATTGAAAAGGACTTTGGCTAAAGGCAGTAGAACAACAGCAGCGCTGATTGCTGGATACGCTTGCAGTTGGCCTGCAGACAGCCAGGAAGTAGTATCCACCAATCACAATTGCTGTGATTCTATAGATTTGTTTCCAGTGTCCTCCAAGATTAGTGGAGTCCTCCATTTTCTACCAGTGAAGTGACATGTGTCTGGATTTCATTATCCCTTGAAAAATGCAGGTAAAATTAACCAACAAAGAATTTGCAAGAGGATCCTGGGAGTTTTCACCATCCCAGGAGCAGGCTGAACGAGGCGGGTGGCTCTGACTTGCACAGTTTTGTATTGTGTTGTGTAGATCCAGAGTGAAGACTGGGGCGGTCTGGCTTCTGAGGATATCTAGCACAGAAAGAGGAGGCTGGTTCCTCTGAAGGTTGTTCCCCTGGCTGTTGGTAAATACCAGACAGGCCCAAAGAGGCAGTGTGGTCCTGCAGAGTGTGCAGAGAGTGCAGTTTGGATGCACCACACTTTGATACTCTTGGCTTGTGTCGTGTCCCGGGAAAATGCACAAGGCTATATCGAAGTGACCAGGCTTTTAAAACCCCCAAATTGCATGCCTGGGGAAAGCCTTTTTGAAATGATGTATATTCCTTATGATACTTTTTAACATCTTTTTTTTCCCCATTCAGTTTGAAGTGTTTTTTTTTTTTTTTTTTTTTTTTTTTTTTTTCTCTCCCTTTTCTGCTTGGTGAGAACATTATGAGTGCTTTTCAAGATCTCTTACTTGCCCAGGGGAAAGTGTTTGGTGTTTTTTTCTCTGTGACTTTGTTACCCCTGTTGTCTTCCTTCATGGTGAAATCACTCATGGGACTGTGATTGGTTCTTGAGAGGAAGTGATAGTGACTGCTGCTCATCACTCGTGTCATGCATCACCGGTGCAATCAGCTCCAGTAGTGCTCTTGCTCACATGCAGGCAAGAAGAATACTAATGAACCATCTCATAAAGATGGTCATTACACACCTCATGATCTAGGTATCTGTATTATCTGCACAGTTCTCCTATTTCTGGGGGGATTTTTCCTTTAATAACAGCCAGTGCCATTCTGATGAAATTGGATTAAGAGGCCCACGGCTGTCTGAGCCGTATGAGGGTGCTTTTCTACAGAAGAGGACATAATTGGCAACAAGATGACCTTATGTCATTAACCTTTTAATGGAATTTTTGTGTGGGTGTCAACACAATACAAGCAACAAATGTGTCTACTCACGTTTTGCTAGCATGTGGAAGATATGGCTCGAGACTGTTATCTAGCTATCGGAGAACTAACTGTGATTTTTCTTGTGGAAAAAAAAAAACTTTATATAATGTAAAACTTCCCAGAGGAATATTCTGCTGAAGCCTTAGTTCTCCGTGCAGTGATGTGCCCTGACATTCTAGATCATTCTTGACTATACTCATCTTGTTCTCATTGCTGCAAGCTCCTCTGGCAATTTGGGTGAGCGTAACCAAGCTCTCCTCTGAAATATGTGATCAAACCTGACTTTGCAGTTCACCAGCTAAGCCAGCACGGACATGTCACAGAAGGACTGTTTGTGTACATCTGGTGCAGCTAGACTGTGACCACCCTGACCAGTAGGGCGTCACTGGTGAGCATTGGCAAGGAGTCCTCATTACTCAATCCTCCCCCTCCCCCACCCCTTCAACCCTCACTGCAGAAGACTTTGCCATATTCTTTGACAGGAAAGTTGCGGACATCTGCGATTTTTGCGATGCGATGTCCTCCAACACACTAGTCAGTCCTCTCTCCAGGCAACCCTCCCACTCCTTAGTCAATACCCCCACTCTCCCTCTGCCTTCTCTACTCTTACAGATGACATTCCTCTACTCCCATCTCAACCGTCCTACTACCTGCTCCCTGGATCCCATCCTTACACCCCAATATTTTGATAGAAACCCATCAAGAAACCCACCCTTGACCCCACTGTAATCTAGAACCACCTTTCTGTCTCCCATTTCTCTCCAAAACTTTTGAATGTACACCTTTTCCTTTTCTGCCATGGAATAACCTTGTTGATCCTCCCCAGACTGGCTTCAGGGCTGACCATTGAATTCAGTCTATCATCGCTGCAGTCAGTGAGGAGCTACACACTGCAAAGGCAGCTTCTTTCCTGTGTTTTTTTTTTATCCTGCTTGACCTCTCTCCAGTATTTAACGCTGTTGGCCACCAACTGCCATCTTCCCTGACTACCTTGATCACTGGGGATTCGCGATATAGCTCTCAACTGGTTTACTTTCTGAGCTGTTTCTCCTACCAGGGTGCAATTTTGAGGACCTCAGGATCCCCTTTAACCGGTATCCCCGAAGGCTCAGTCCTCTATACAAAGTCCCCTGACTCATCTCCCATAGCCAGTTTTATCATCCCTATGTATATGATGCACAACTATTCTCTCCTTCCTCTCCTCTGATACTCTGGTCTCAGCGTCTCATCTCACCCAGTTCTCATAGCCTCTCAGGCAGATCTCTGTTATTTCTTCAAAAGATCATCAGACCGTATACACCAACTTTTTTGGTGCCCTGACGTCCTTTAGATATAGATTTTCTTTCTTTACATTTCTTTAGATTTTCTTTCTTTACAGTTCTTTATATCAGCTTGCTAATGTGCACCTTTCTCGATAAGTCTGCAAGCTGTAGGTCAGGTGCTCTGAAAATGATCAGAGAGCTGCTGAAATGCAAAGATACAAAAGTTCAACTTGTGGCGTGAGGTGTGAATATAAGAGCCAGTGGTTAAATGAAGTTTAAATCCATCTGGCTACCTATGATTGATGTCTAATGTCTCTATCAGGCAAGTATATACAGTTGTGATCTGGTGGATCATTGCCATTTATCAGTGGTCCAGTTTTGGCAAAAAGTGTAATTCACACCGGTCTCTACCCTGTAGGCATACTGGTTCCCAGTATGGCTTCTGAGTCCTCTGGTCTGTTCCAGCACTAGAAGTACAGAGGTGAATATATTTATGTGGAAGTTTTATTTGTTCCACCTCTAGTTAATGGAGGACGTTGTAGTCGTTTTCCCTCCCACCCCCCTCCCCAGGCTTAGAGTTGCAAGACCATTTCTACTCCTCTCCTACCGTTTTTGCCCTTCAGAGAACACCGTGAGCATAGCAGCTAGTTACTCTGAGGCATATGTATGTGTGTGTATTGCCCTTGGTAGCTCTAGAAATGTGTATTATGTAGTAGATTTAATAAGAGTGCACTAGACTGCAGTGTCACAGGTAAGTTCGTGATCGGTAATGCTACGCTAAAGGAGGAAAAACTGCTTGCTAGTAATTTGCCTCGGTCCTAATCTGCAACATTTAACCGTAACCAGGGCTCAAAATTAATTTTACTGGGTGGCATTGGTGGTCCCAACTTCAGAATGTTAGCACCAACTTAAAATTAAAGGTGCAACAATTAAATTATGTAGAAAAGTGTGGATGTCTTGGTTGACATCTTGTGATTGCTGGAGACGCACATACTTTGCAGCAACTGTCAGAATGAGAAAATGTGAGAAACCGCGCAGGTCTGTGCACCTATGCTAGCATCTTTACAGCCATTCATTTGTGTGAACGATAATATTAAATAATTAAGTTAGCTAGCTAGCTACCATTATTGTTACTGTGTACCAGCTGCCATTAATGTTTTCTCAGTTAATGGAGTGTGTTGGTAAAATGGTATGTTAATTACTGTGACTTGTGTTTTCTTGATGCATTACTACACTTTGTTTCTTTAGTTTTAGATGGCAAGGCATGGTTAGTGGTGCCAAGGATGCAGGGAATGTGTATCTGTCCTGTCACAAATGGCAATAAATTCCAGGGTGAAATGCCAGCATTTGTTTATTGTTTAAATGGAATGAACAGTCTTTGGATAGGCTTTATGAGTTTAGAACGTTTTGAAATGGTGAAATGCCAGCATTCTATTCGCCTGTTGTGATTTTTTTCACATTGATGCTACATTTTCATGGAATGTTTCATTTTAACCGATCGAAAATCACGATAGATGTAAGGAAAAGTTATCCTTCATGTGCTTTGTTTTTAAACGTAAGTCTACACCTACGCTGTTTTCCATTGCTAAAATGAAACCGGTGCAAGTCACACCAGGGAAATTATTTGCAGTTGCTCCAAATTTGTATTTCCAGGTTGCATATGTACCACAACCAATGGAATTTTGAGCCCTGATAACCTTTCTCAACCCTGTCTCCTTAGCCTTGTTTCTGTGGTTTTATACTGGGAGTTACAGTGTGCGTGAAGATAAAACATGCACTGCAGTAACAGCAAATATCGTTTATACAGCTATTTATTGTGCATCATATTCCAGTACAGCTCATTAAAGATACCAAAATTCCTCAAAAAATAAAATGATGCTGCATTTCTTTGCTGTAAAAAGTTACAACTTTGGGTGCTTCCTGTTAAAGCACTGTTCCAGTGTGTGAATGGGCCTCAGTGTTGTATTGAATGTCAGTGCTTACTGTGGCCAGCAGCCCCACAGGGTATTGCACAATTGGCTGTAGCTTTGCCGAGAGGGAGGCCCACAAAAGCTGCTCATGAAGTCTTTTCTTCAGCTCATGTCAGTGTGAGTTCACTCCCTGTTGCCTGTGGTCTAAAAGAAGAGAGACTTGTCATCTGAGTTTGATCAGGTCCTGATTTGATTGTCTGAGCTCTCCTGATTTGATAGTGGAGGGTACAGCAATGAATGCAGCTTGTGAAGACAATTCGGCCTTCCAAATTGGAAGAGAAGGGTAAAATGCATTAAGTTATTGGTTAGCTGGTTTGGCTGTGTTGAGGGCAGGAGGCCATCAGAAAAGGCTATTCAATAAAACCACAACTCTGTGTCCTCTCTCCCACCACCCCTCTCCACCCCAGTGTGTAGTTCAGCCTTGAGACCAGTGAGTGGGTATTGGGTACCCCAACACTTCTCTCTGTGTTTTTGTACCCCGTTACCCCCCCCCCCCCCCCCCCATTATTTTGTTTGTCGACTTTGTGGAATTGTTCTGTCCCCGGCAGACTTCCTGCACTATGACTTGAGTGTCATTTATTTTTTCCGCATTTCTCTCCCATAGCTCCAACATGACTATTTTAACCAGCCTGTGTGCTGTGTTGCCACCACTCCAGCCTGCCCTGAATGCAGAGTCCTGGCCCCCTGCCCACGTCTGCACCTGGCTCAATGTCGTCCTGCTGAACAGCCACATCTGTTGGTCCTGGGGCTAGACCCCTTTACTGAACTCCAGCGAACCTGTCACACATGCATCTCTCATCACCGTCTTCCCACCCAGTCTTCTTTCAGTGTGTGTGTTACTTTAGATGTCAGGGAAACTCTTACATATTACTGGCTCTCATTTTATATTATTTTGAAAGTACAAGTAATTAGCTGAGGCTTTTATCCAAAGTAACGTACAGTTGATTAGATTAAGCAAGGGACAATATCCCCCCGGAGCAATGCAGGGTTAAAGGCCTTGTTGAAGTGTCCAACAGTTGTGCTGATGTTATCATGACTACATCAGGGTTTGAACCACCAAGCCTTTGGGCCCCAGTCATGTCTCTTAACCTTAAGCTGAAGGCTGGCCCCAAGTATGTCAGAACGACGGATATGCATGTGACCCTTTCACAGGGTGGCTTCAATAGATCTTTGGGAGAAAATAAATACATAGCAGTAGTGTTACTGTTTAGTGCTTTATTTTTCTTTTGGTTTGTTTGTTTGGTTCATTTATTGCAGGGTGTCAAATCATATCGGAAAAGGGCTGGTGTGGGTGCAGCTTTTTTCTTTAAACCCAGCACAAGGACATCTGATTCATCTAATGAACTAATGGTCTTCAATAGTGACCTTAAGTCAAATCAGGTGTGGTAGTGATGGCCTAAAACAAAAATTGGCATCCATATCAGCATCGGTATTCGAGAGTCTCCATGGTAACCATTGATTGAGTATGTACACTCAGTGAGCAATTTATTAAGTAGACCTGTGCACCAGCTTGTTAATGCAAATATTTCATAAGCCAATCATGTGGCAGCAACTAAATTCATGAAGGCATGCAGATGTAGTCAAGATGTTCAGCTGTTGGCCAGACCAAATGTCAGAATGGGGAAAAAATTTGATCCAAGTGACTTTGACCGTGGAATGATTGTGCCGGACAGGGTGGTTTGAGTATCTCAGAAACTGCTCACTGCAAACTGATTTTCACACACAACAGTTTTTAGAGAATGGTGTGAAAAACAAAAAACATCCAGTGGGCAGCGGTTCTGCAGGCAAAAATGCATTGTTAATGAGGTCACAGGAGAAGGGCCTGACAGTAATGCAAATAACCACGAAATTGCATATTTGCAAACAACAAAGCCAACAACAAACCTCTAAGTAGATGGGCTACAGCAGCAGAAAACCAAGAAGTTAAAAAATAAGTCTAGTAAATACCCTATGAAGTCCTCACTGAGTCTATAGCTCATTTTAAAAACATGAAATACAGAACATGTGGTTATGGAATAGTTTTACGGATGGAATAGTTTTACAACAAAAATACCTACACCCTCGCTCATAAATTTAGAATCGTCCTGCTTTTTCCTTATTTTAATGTTTTATTCTCTCTGTTTGTATTCAAACAATTCACACAAGGTCAAAGCACAGTCTCTGAGCTTTTATTAAAGGGTATTTTTATACATTTTGTTTTCACCATGTAGTAATATCCAGACTGATGATGTTGATGCTGTCTTATTTTCAGGTTGTCCTACAAGCGATACTAAGACCATTTACCATTTGAATGGATCTCTATGGGAATTGGGGGGTGGGACTCGATTCAACTGTATGTAAAGCTGATGCAGTTTGGAACACATTTGTTGGCTTATTTTTTCGATTCAGTTTAACAGAAAAATTTGTCAGGAGAAATAATAAAAGATTTACAAAAATACCCTTTAATAAAAGCTCTGGGTTTGGGCTTTGACTGCGTGAGCTGTTCAATTGCAAAGAGAAAATCAGAAAAGGGCAAAGTGATTCCAAAGTGGGGGTGTATTTATACCTCATGTTGGAAGAAAGATCATGATAGAATGGCTGTTTGCTGTTTGGTGGTTAATGGGTATGTAACAGACATTGTAACAATATTGTATTTGCTGCTGTTGGTGAAACATTCAAAATTAACTATATATATCGATAGTTTCACATTAACGCTTGTGAAACATATTTTGCCCATTATATTTATGACACCAGTTGAACTAATTCGGCACCCATTTTGTGTTTCCACACTTGTCATTGCTGCTTGAAGCTGTACAGAAATGCAGAATTCTGTTTTCGTCATAGTGTTGATCAATTTGTACAACTGAATGTCATTGTGTTAGTGAATTTTTTACTTCTTTCGTTTGTTTGAATGTGTTTGGTAGTAGCATAGAATAATAAATCTCGAAGACATGCCTAGATGTGCCAGTAATTGTTCTGAAAAATGTTTGAACGGTCGGTCCCATTTTGAGTTGACACATACATGTATTGAAACCATATGTAAAGGACTTTGTTACTCAAATCTTTCAGTTTGGTTACCTAATGTATTTATGTAATACGCAGGTACACACATGGGCATAATACAAGCAGGCTGTTACTTCTGGTTCTGGAGGTTCACAGCATTGATGAATTTCAAGCAGCAGCTGAGCGATACCTGGAACAGGGGGTGATTCAGTTTTCCATTCGCTCTGGCTCCTGTACTGTAATTAAGACCTGGGTACTGTGGCTCTCCAGCGGACACCATTTGCATTTCACACGTTGAATTGTGGCCCGTTGCACATAATAGAAGCTGACTGTTGCTAGGCAGAAGCAGGTCACACAGCTGGCTAAGACTGGATGAAGGCTCATGTGTGCCTCCACTTTGAATATCCCTGAAGGACATCTGCCATAATTAAGATGTAGTTAATTCCAGTTTAACTTCTGGAAAAAGGAAGGCTTCTTTGTTTCAGATTATCTCTGTCTCTTAATGGCAAAAGACAAATCTTCCTGATAATCCTTTGTCTTGACTGTGAATCATTTGTTATTAAGGGGCAAAATGGAGTTTGGATATTATTTTTAGTAATTACAGTATAAACACCACGTACACAATACATGTCCTAGGATGCATTGCTTTCAACTTCATGAAAATTGTAATGTCTAGAGAGGTGTCATAACAAGGCAACAAGCAAGCAAAGGGCAAAGCAAGGTAATGTAAAACCTACCACAGATCTTTTTTTTAACCTTCTCCTCTGAGCACTTGACCTGTACTGTAGGGGCTAGGTTACATTGATATTTTCCATAGAAATGCACCGTTTAGACCTGGTATTTGCAATGAAATTAGTAGTTGAGTGCAGGAGTGAGAGCATCAATGCAGGAGAAGGACATTTTGTGCATACATTAAATATTTTAGGCCATGATTCCAGAATTATATGATAATGTGTTGATTTAGCCATCATTATGTCAGAATGATTTCTTATTTGCCTCTTAGGAGTGTGTGTTTTTATGCTTAAAACCTTTTATTTTACAATAAAATTCATTTTTGCAATGTCAAATCTAGTGAACTAAATCTGGTTACTTTGCTAGGCACATGGAAGATTTGAAAAAGAAGATTTGTTGACAAAGACAAATAGAATTGTAGGGTTTTGGTATATTCATCGAAGCTGCAAAAGTAACTCCTTTTGAAGCTCTTGTTTCTATACTGTGCTAAATTGAGAAATTAAATTGGAAATGGTGAGATTAATTTAAAAATATGTAATAAATTAGTTTTAGTACTTTAAAATGCCAGTCACATTTGCTGAATCTAATGACATTTAGAGCAGTCCCAGTGAAGCAGACCGGTTTGGCTTTTAATTGGATTTTCTATCCAGCAGGGAAAGACCTATATTTTATTAATAATTTATGAATCCTGGACATAGATCTGTAGTAAATTGAGAACGATCTTTCTGGGATGAAAGTGAGATGGTTTATACTTCCCTTGTCCCTCTGCACTGAATAAATGCTGACTCTTGTGCTTACACAATTCTCTTTATTTTGTGCTAATCCTCATGTTAGGATGCAAAAGTAAGTGTTGCTGACTATGTGTTCCATCTAGCAGTTAAAGAGACGGCACCTGAAACCTCGCACCTCTCCTTTAAAGGCAGGACACCTACTTATATGGTAGGTGTGGATCTGCAGTATTGGCATTCGCTGTACAGCATGCAGTTAAGGTTCACACCATCCATCAAACTGGACCTTGTAGCATAGCTTCATTAATTTGCTGATTTAGTTTGTTTTTATCGGACTTAAGAACCAATACACACATAAAAAGGATTTAAAAGGTGGTCAATGTGCTGTCTCTTTAATTCTAGTCCAAATGTCCCCCATAGTGACAGTCTTGAAATCCAACCTCATCCCAGAACTTAATCCCCAGTAGTGACCATTCAAACGTTAAATCTCGTCACTCATAGAAATGCATTTCACCTCCCCCGCCCACCCCCCCGTGACTTCATTCGCTCTCATCTGCGGATTTTTGACCCCTCTCTTCCCCCTGGTGCCAGTGTGTGTAAATCGCCCCCATGTCTTTCATGAGTGAGATGATTGTCCTGCTGCCAAGCTCGTCTCACCCACGCTGCTGTTCCTTTCTCTACCTGCAGGAGGCAGAGACCCCACGGAGTGTTCTGGAAGAGATTGGACTGACATAAACCTGGCCTGCCGCCACCAGCTCAGCCACCGCACTCCTCTGCCCACTTGTGTTTCCTGTGTCTGCTAAATGACGTAACACTGTGTTCACAAGCATTTCAGTATTGGGACAAGTCCTGTTCCGCATCATGCCTTTTTCTTTTTAATATTATTTACGGTGTGCTGTACATACACAATGTAGCACTGTACAGAGTGGACAAACTAAGGGAGCACTAGGTCACAATCATCATTATTATTATTATTATTCCTTATCAGTAATTTTTCCAATTGCCTTAAGATTACTCCACAGTATTTCTTCTATTGCCAGCACCTTGATCAAATTCCATTGACTACACTTGTGTGTGTGTGTGTGTTTGAGTACAGCAAAATACACAAAGCCCAGTATTGGAAAGGAAGGCAGGGTCCTAAAGCAGGGGTCGCCAACCCTGTTCCAGGAGATCTACCATCCAGTAGGTTTTTAACCATAATTTGGCCCACCTGATTCTACCAATTAGCAGCTTGATGAGTTCTCTGGCTGTTGAATGAGGTGCACTGTGTTAGGGTTGGAGTGAAAACCTATAGGATGGTAGATCTCCAGGAACAGGGTTGGTGACCCCTGTCTTAAAGGGTAGAGTAAATCCTTTGTATTCCGGTACATTCTGATGTGTGTCTTGTGCAAATAGAATAAAGGAAATACATTCGAACATTTTCCCAGATGGGGGACAGGAGAGTTTAAAAACCAGATATCCCATTCCATTTACAAGGGATGATTTGTATTAAAAAGAAGGGAAAAGAACAGTATTATAGGTGACTCTTCCCATAATTTCCAGGACACCATTTATTGTTTACAACCAAAGAAATACTGTGCTATGAATGCAAAATTACATTCAGAGATTAACTCTGTTATCTGTGCTAATTTGTGCTGTGTTAAATGGGAAGTAGAAATGGGATTTGTTTGAGACCAAAGAGGTTTTTTTTTCTCTCTATTCTTTGACTTTTTGTAAAATCCTAAGCATTGATACGATTCAGTTCGGCATATCATTTTTTTTATTTTTTTATTTATTTTTTTTTAAAGAAGGAAGCACAAAGTATTTGATTTCACTGCCCAATATTTATATATTTTTAAAGGAAATCACTGTGTAAGTCATGGTTAAATACTGTACTATATACATGTCCCCCTATAACATACAGTAAAACCGGAATTTATTTGGCTCTGGGTAGCCTCAACCTTACTTTGCATGTATTTCCTCTATACTGCAGAAAAGGGATGCGATGTGTATTTTGTGTATTTTGTTGTGCCCACCTCAGTTAATGCATTACAAGCGTTTGTTGTATCACTTTTACTACTGCCATGTACAGGTCTGTCTCATGTGGAAATGTTGTGTACCATCGTCTCAGTGGACTAGTGCTGCAGTGTTTGGTGTTCAAAAGGAAAATAAATTTGTTTACAATCGTTCATGATCTTTTTTGAAACCACAGTGGCTACAACTGAGCAAAAATATTCCTATATCCTTATGGAAATGGAATCTAATGAAATATTTTAAATGTGACCATTTTGGAGTTGTTAATGTTTAAAAAATGCATTGCAGAGTCTTAGTATTTGCCTAGAAGTTTAGTGTCGCAAAATGTTTCATACATTTACATAAATTGGTAATCGACAAGAAACCTTTGTGCCACCCTTCCAAAGAGTTTGCTGGTATGGAGGTGCCATTGACTTGACTTGGTGACCCCAAACCAGTCTGCAATTCTTTTTTTTATTATTTATATCTGATTTTCCCCTTTTTCTCCCAATTTGGTAGCTAATTGTACCCCGTCTGATCCAATTACAGTTAGTATTAGATACACCGCCCCATCCCTCAGCGGCCCGAAAGAGAGCGTCACGCCTTCTTCAAGCCATCTCGTCTCATGCTTGTGACCGTGATTCAGAGGCACCTGAGGTGCTTTACTGTGCGGCGATCTACTAACCCTGCCAAGTCCCTCCCTCTGGAGCAGTGAGCCAATTATGCCGCTCCACGTGAGCCGGGCCAAACTGACCGGGAATCGAACCCCAGTCCCTGGTGTGCAACTGCAGCGAACTGCAACCGCAAGTCTGCAAGTCTGCATCTTAGCCTGTTGCACCACCGCGTCTCCATAATCTCTGGAATTCTTCTGTGACCCTTTAGTTATTATTCCCTCACCATCGTCTTTACTGTCCATAGGGATAATATGCACATGCCTCCTCTTCCCGGCAAGTTTGCAACCATTATGTATGTTTTACACCTTTGTACACTAGTATTTTTAACTGTTTATGTATGTTTTTATACCCATCACCCAACTTGTGATGGTCAATTACCATCTGTGTCTTCTGAATTAACAGTTCTTTGGCTTTTCCCATACTGATGGTTGACAAATGGATTTTCAAAGTCAAATTGTATTTCCAATTTCATTTAGTTTGATTTTACATATTATTCTATACTATTGATTTTATTTAGAATAATTGTTAGGGTGCCAATAATTCTGGCACCTGTGGTTTTCAGAAAAAAAATAAGATCACTAAATAAACATATAATGTGGAAGCAATAAAGTGAGGCCAGAAAAAAAGAATAGTGAATGAAGAACTGAACAGAAGTGAGATGGAGGCAATTCTGCATTGAATTCCATATATGCCAGGCAAGGGTTTTGCTCTGTGTAATATACCATGGCATGACCCACTCAAACTTTAGAAACATAAATAGCCCGCAGATTATGCTTAAAACTATGCAAACAGTAACACACAATGATGTAGGCTATTGTTGCTATTCACTCAGCAGGCAAAGCAAAATGGAGAATGGCGGCAATGACTCTTGTCTGAGAAACTTCCCGGCCGGTAACCTATGGATGCCAGAGATACCTGCAGATTAGTTTGCGATCCAGTTTGCTGCAATACTGCCGATTTTATCAAAAACATTTCTTATTTCTGGACTGTGTGAAAGTGCTGGATTAAATATTTTATTTGGCATTGAAGTCAACTTCCACCTGAACCCACAGCTTTTCGTGGGAAGACGCGCAGGGAAGTGGGTTTGTTAAATGGAAAACGCCGGTTGCAGGAGCATCCGACAAAGCGCATAGCCTGGCAACATGAAAATATTTCTGGACTTCTGCGAAGGTAAAAATATTACATTTTATTTATATCAGATTTGTATGGTTCAAAGAATCCTGTCTGAGTCTTACCTGCAATGCCTTCCCTACCACCCTATGCCGCAAAAACATCGGGTCCCTATCAAGTACAATTGAGTCGCAAAGGATGATGATAGCTATAACAACTTTTGTAAAACTTACGTTGAATTCCCAATATTTCCGACGTTTGTTTTTGCTGCAGTCTTCAACTTTTTCCTAAAACTTTGATAAATCTGCTTCAATTCATTAGAAATATCGAACTCAAGCCCGCACTACAATTGAATAACTTTAATTCTGCATGGCCATGTTATTTCTATTTTACTCATTTTCTTTAATTTCTTCATTAATATCCTTTGTATGATAATATCTTCCACAAACAGTGTCAAATTATGTCATGTATCACCCATATGCCCTTCAGATGTTTCCCGGCCCATACCTATGTCACGTTATATTTTCCCAATGTTTATGCAAATGTTAATCTGACTAATTATATAATTTGCCCACCTTCGATGGTTCCCCTGTCTCTCCCCCCACATACTGTCCCACTGCAATATGTTAACCACTTACATTGCACTCCCCCATCCCTTTCTGCGCATCTATCTGTCCATACACCATTGCTCCAAATGAGTGCTCGAGAGCCACAACCTCTCCACACACGCACGTGCATGCATAAAAACAAAAGCAAATGTAGGCATCGATGGCAAAAAGTCCAGCCCCTAACCTGTCCTGAAAGACTTAATTTGTTAAAGGCATTAAAATATGTAATCTCAGCTCACTGTTCGTAGTCTGCTTCCCAAACTATTAAGGTGGGGCTTTGTCAATCAAAAGCTGAAATCTTGGCGGTATCGGAAACTTGTTTATGTGCAACAGTTCCAGACTCATTCATTAATATCGACTACAAAGCCTAGCGTAAAGACAGGATCTCGGCATTTGGCAAATTATGTCTGTGCTATTCAAACGAACTCCGCGACACTTGTTTTGAAACTGAATCTGACTCCAACTCACATGATTACGCTTATAACTTCCTACAAACCCCCAGATGTACCATCCAAGCTATATGTAAATCAGTTATCCGATATTCTATCCTCAATGGAAACGAAGGAATGTCTGAAGGAATATATATTATTGGTGACTTTAACTTAAACTGATCTCAAGATAGTTAAACCTTTGAAAGGGCTGTTACTTCAACGGAATCGAACCCAATTAATAAATGAACCTACACGAATTAGTCAGCCGAAATTATCAATAATTTATTTTATATTTACCAATCAAGAAAACAAATATAACCATTCTGGTGTAATAAAAACTTATATTTCTGATAATTTCTTAATTTACACCATTAGAAAATTAAAAGGCCAGATAAAATAGCTAAAAAGCAACCCTTACATTGTACTAGAATATCAAAAAATGTCTGCCTATAATAATGAAATTGAATCCACAAATTGGTTGGAAAAAGCAAACAGTGATGAGATGCCATTGACATTATCAAGTAAACAAAAACTTCAAAAGTTCGCAAAACGAAACTTCACTCTCCCCTGGAATAATTCTGACATCACACCTATATATTAATCATATCCGAAGTATTTTTTTATTCGAATATAAATTAGGCTCATCTTGACGTTATGCTCACCTCATATTATTTACTAAAGATGCATTTTTGCTAACATGCAGTAAAGCAGCAGACTAAGATCTGGAAGTGCGCATGAGCACAAAATTATTTATCTTGGTCGTCCAAGCACTCTTGCGCATGCTCCGTGAGTTCAATCGGAAGCACCGATTGAAAAACAGCGGGCTGAAACGGGTGGTCAAACTAAAACATACTCCAAGACGAATTGAAATCGAAGACGGAATTATTTTCCGTCCGGACCGTAGGTTCAGTTGTTGATTCGCTACTTCATTCGTCTCCTGCACACACCAAGAAATGGCGGACAAAGAAGGTACAATGAGCACGCCTTTTCTGCGTTCAGCCGGCGTTGTTCTTCTTTTCAAGCACTCTTGCTAGCTAATGCTTGCCAGGCTAGCATGAAAAATCTGAACATTAACAATACAAAAATGATTATGTTGGCCGTTAAGTGCCGTCCAGGTAGCAGCATGTTACTTTGTAATGAATAGCTCTTTAGCTTGATTATTCACATAGCTAGCTAGCCAGCAATGTTTTTTTGTGAATTAATGTGAAGACCGTGTAATTCTGAAATTTTATTGTCGACGCGATATAAGCGAACAAGCTGCTAGCTAATTAATAGTAACTTAGTTTCTATCGCTTGCTAGATTAATTTATGGCTTTTGCAGAACGCTGGTAATGTTGGGCAGTCTTTCAGCTAGTTAATGCGAGCTACCTAGCTATCATATGTATATATTCGGTAATGTTAGCTAGCAGCTAGCTATTGTGTGCGTCTCGTGCATTCTACACAAAATGTTTCGGTACCATCAGCCATTTTGATGTAACGTTCTGACAGCTAGCTAGCAGTGCTGCATACCATGTCACTAAGTTGACTAATACATCGTGTTTTTGCAGCATGCAAGTAACTGGAGTTGTCCAGTGAGCTTCGTGTTTCTGGTTTGGCCTGTCCTCAACGTGGCTCACCTCATCATGTTCAAACTAAAACATAGGGAGGTAGGGGTCGTAAAGACCCGTTGCAGAAAAGTACCCTTTTCTTCGTCTTTTTTTATTTAGTTGAGGCGAATCAAAACTGCCTAGGTGTCGATCCTATATAATGTTAGCTAAGTTAGGTGAAATGTACGGATCACAAAGCGAGTTGAAGTGCTCATGAATTAAAACTCTGAATGTTCATAAGCAGCTGCGATGTTGAAAAATATTGAAATGGACTCCGGAAGAAGAAACTTTAGTGTGGATCGCAGCTTATAAATTGATCACTCCATAAAGAAAGTATTTCACCATAGTGTCGCAGTATAGTAGCTAAGGCAAGAAGACACTGTTAAACGCGAAATTTGGCTCATGTAATGTGTGGCGGCATCAAATGACTGCTAGTGTTGCGCAGTCGGTGAACGAACGAATCTTTTTAGCTAAACGAATCTTTAATGTGAACTGAGTGTTCTGGTGCATCACTACAAATGATTCGTTCGTATGTTCGTGCGCGACCGTCGGCGGAAAGGCTGGTATTCTTATGGAAATTAAAGAAAATCTGGCTGGTTGTCCTCTGAGGATGTCATAGGCCAGATGTACGAGGCAGCCTATCACAATTAAGATTGTGTGAACGGGGGTAGAATTTTCAAAGGAACGGTACTGACCACTGAACTGTCACAGTGGTACTGACCTGCTGAATAGTAGGTTACTATGAACTCAGAAACATTAAATTATAAATTATAAAAAGAGAGTTGTTAAAAGTATAATTAAACAGATACATTTGCTCTTAAAATGTATTTGATAAAACTGGCTTGATTTGATAAGTATCTTTATCGTCCATCACAACTTTCGTTTGCCATTTATCGTTCAACGTGTTCACTGTTGGGATCGTTTAATGTACACCTGCAATTGTACAACCATAGGCCACGCCCATGGAATGTCCCCCCATTTTTGTGATTTTTATTAATATCACCTAGGCTACTCCAAAGCACAGGCCTACCACAATGTGTATCCAGCCTATATCTATAGCTATCCATCTTCAGTGTCATAGCCTATTATTTTGATGATATTATTATGCAAAATCTGTCTTGTGTCCATTGTTCATGGCCATGAATCGTGATGATAAATGGAAAATAAATAAAGCTAGTGCCTTATGGATGTGACATTAGGACACAAAATGACTAACAAAATCCCTCAGAAAAATTACTCCTCTTACATGAGACATTTTTAAAATATCTTAAATATTTATGATACGCTGGTATTTCCTCATAAAAATCAAGACGAGCAAATAAATATTTTATAAATTGCTATTTTTATACTCAGCCAAGCCTCCATTACATGAATATCGAACTTTCTGCATTAGACTTTAAAATTAGTAAAGTTTTTAGGAAGTTTATAGTCTCCCCAAAATACGTGTCTTTTTTTTTTGTCACGTTCATAACACAAGTTATTTGTCACATTTTCTCTGGCTTAATATTTGTAAAATAATTTTTGTTGGCCCCTCACCCAAGTGGGTGCTATGATAATATGCATTAACATGTTTTATGTAAGAGGAGTAATTTTTCTGAGGGATTTGTTGATCATTCTCTGTCCAAATGTCACATACATAATGCTGGAATTGCCCGTGTCCCAATTTGTTTTTGTCTATGGTGTTACTCATTTATCACATGAAGGATAGCTTTTGGATGTAAAACAATAATGAATGGTGGATATCTTATGTTTCCACATGTCTCTTATTGCTTATAGCTAAAATGGCTGTATTTTCCCTTTGAAGAAATTCTATTTCTGTGCAGTTGTCTTTGGTGTTACCACCCTTCATGGTAACACCACGTAACTGTCTTACATCGCTTCACAATAGAGATTGTAAGTTTTTATTCAGCATCCTAGTATAAATTGCACTTCCGGGAACAAAATGATCCTATCACCTGATGTGTTAACAAAGAATCACCCATATTTTATGCCATATCTCAGTGGCATATTAGCCATTTATGTTCTTGTCACTCTCAGCCAGACGCACCTTAGAAGAGCACAGAGACTGCGGCTTATTTCTAAGCCCTGTGCCCTGTGCCTTACAGCATATGAATCTCCAACATGGCCGTGGGCAAAATAATAATAAAGAATAAAAAAATCATGTTAAACGATAAATGCTCATATGAGTGAACACATTGAACGATAAATGGGAAACGGAATGGTGATGAACGATAAAGATACTTATCAAATCAATACGGTTTGATGTTTTTGATAAAAATCGAGCGTTTCCTTCGGCCGCATATTCCAGACGGTTTAGCACCAGGGTTACCCCATGAATGATCACAGAAGATTGCGCACGCAATCAAGTGGTTTGCGATGGTCGGTAGCTAGCTCACTTTAACTTTGATTGTTTCTCTCCCTCTTCCAGTGTACGATGATGCCGTGGAGGAGCGGGTTATAAACGAGGAATACAAAATATGGAAGAAGAACACGCCTTTTCTATACGACCTAGTAATGACACACGCGCTGGAATGGCCGAGCCTCACCGTGCAGTGGCTTCCTGACGTCAGCCGGTACGGTATTATCAAATACACGTGTCCAATTGTGCTTACCGCTTCCGCTTAGTGTTAGGAATATATTCCACTGACGATGTCTACGCCTCTTCTGCCACTGTGCAGGCCGGAGGGAAAGGACTACGCCATCCACCGACTAGTTTTGGGCACCCACACATCAGACGAGCAGAACCACCTGGTCATCGCGAGCGTCCAGATCCCTAACGATGATGCTCAGTTTGACGCCTCCCACTACGACAGCGAGAAAGGAGGTGAGTGGCGTGGGATGTTTGAATAGTTATCTCATCTTTACTCTGCCGTGAATCAATTTGTCCTTTTGTGATGTAACGCATCAGATCTTATTAACCCAACTATGTGTACGTTGCATTTGTTGCCCAAATACATGAACCAGTTTTTTTAGGTGTAAACTTGATATTTGATGTCAGTTTAATGCTGAAATGTTTTTCCCCACCTATCAGCAGGTAAGCACATCCGTGTCTTAGAAGTGGTGAGACTGGCTGTTTGTTGGGAAGGCATTCAGAATCACGGGCAGGGATGGGGGAGGGAAGACTCGTGAATGGAGGCAGTCATAATTCAGTGGAAAAAAATCCTTGGTTAAGTATTTACTTAATGGTATTTACTTTGATTAATTCATTCTGCTTCATCAAATCAAGTTCTGTTCTGAAAGTGAAGTGATTTGTAATGGTGGAAAAAAAGATTAACTCTAGTGAGTGGATGGCTTGTAGTCACATATCAGCTGAGAATTAAGTAGTAGTTGCATGTAATGGGTGAGGATGAATCAACTCAATCTTGACTCGACAAGACATGAACTGGACATGTATGGGCTTACTAGCCGACCTATGCAACATAATATTATGCTCTCGTTTGCTACTTACAGCACTATATGCTATATGCCCTCTTGCCGCTATGATGGCACTTAACATTATGTAGTTGGTTTATCTGCCGACTAATAATGTTGGTTGCAACTAATGACCTATTATTGACATTGCTCTCTGCTCTTCATGCAAGTCACTGGAAAAGAGTATCTGGTAAATGTAAATGTATGTAATGCAACCTGTCCCACTGTTAAATTTACAATGAATCAAAGCGGTTTCTCTTTTCTATTTTTTTTATCGCATGTTCATTAAAATATGCGCAAAGTGTAAAATACTGGCTGCAGGGTTTCTTACTGTGGTCTCTGTTAGAATTTGGGGGATTTGGCTCCGTGAGTGGAAAGATCGAAATCGAGATCAAGATCAACCACGAGGGGGAGGTGAACCGGGCCCGCTACATGCCCCAGAACCCCTGCATCATCGCCACCAAGACCCCCACCTCCGATGTGCTGGTGTTCGACTACACCAAGCACCCCTCAAAACCAGGCTAGTGCAACTTTCTGTCAAAGGCCCGAAACACATCCTGCTTGTGAACGCAGATGATAATGCCAGGCCCACACATTGCAAACGCATGGTCCGGTTGTGCGTACTCGACGTGCATACTTGTGTCCCAGTGGTGGTCCAGGATAGTTGGGAAAGAAAGCGCTAAATGTTATATAATATTTGATACTGCAGCTTGTGCTTGCATTGTGTTAAATTTCTTCATCGCATCTTAGAATGCAATGACACTTGAAGTTGAATTTGCGTAGCTGGAAGCAACTGCTTTTGCGTGCTTGCATAGGGTATGTTTCGGGCCTAAGTCTGCTCCCGGGAGTTTTGGTTGAAACTGTTAATGAAATGCCTTGGTGTCCATCCTCGGCCATCTTGCAGTGCCCTGTTGTGTGTTGTGTTTATGGCGTTGTTGTTGAGCGTGGTGTGGTAAAGTTTCTGTCTGTCTCTCCTGCCCCCAGTAGATCCTAGCGGAGACTGCAGCCCAGATCTTAGGCTGCGGGGTCACCAGAAGGAGGGCTACGGCCTGTCCTGGAACCCTAACCTGAGCGGGAACCTCCTCAGTGCCTCTGACGACCACGTGAGTGTCTGCAGGAGCCATCTTACGCAGATGCACACACCCACCCACCCACACACGAATCCACACATACACATACACATGCACACACAGATCCACACACAGATGCACACAACACAAATGCATTTACATATGCATAAGGCCCACAAACACTTTTTTGTATGTACTTGTCACATGCATGCATATGGAAACAAACCTTTCATATACATGTATGTGCAAACATGGCAACATTATTTTTAAACAAATTAAGCTTGAGCATTAGGCTAGTGCCAATTGCTTCCTGGCTGACAACACTAGGTATGATAAAGGTTTACTGTAGCCTAAGGTGCCATTTTTGTTTTTTTGGCTAGACGATCTGTTTGTGGGACATTAGCGGAGGACCGAAGGAGGGCAAGATCGTTGATGCGAAGACCATCTTCACCGGGCACACGGCCGTGGTGGAGGACGTGTCATGGCACTTGCTCCACGAGTCGCTCTTTGGTTCCGTGGCTGACGACCAGAAGCTGATGATGTGAGCACCCCAAAACATTTGCTTGGTTTAGTGGTTTATAGTTACTTCTTTTCCAACCCTCACCCTTGTGGTAGGACTACTATATTCAAAAACAATACGTTTGCATTAATACACCCACATGCTGGGGAAGGCACTGTTTTTATTTAACCTAATAATTTAGTCGGTTTAATTGTTTGAAAACCGACGGGTATGGATATTGATGCTGGGAAGTTCTTGAGACTTCCCTGATGTTTTAATGAAAGAATGGAGCCTATGTTTAGCCCCAGTATTGATAAATAATTGTCTTTATCCACTTAATGTTCTCAATATCGAGAATGGTAATGGCATCGGTTTAAACTGTGTGTTACACAGCTGGGACACTCGCTCTAACAACACCTCCAAGCCTAGTCACTCGGTGGATGCTCACACCGCTGAGGTCAACTGCCTGTCCTTCAACCCCTACAGCGAGTTCATCCTCGCCACTGGCTCTGCAGACAAGGTGCTTGCTTACTGCTTCCTCTCAGCACCACACAAGAAATCCATATTCCTCAGTCAACCAAAGCTGTGTTATAGCTACACTACACACAACCACGGCTGTGTTGTAGCCACACTGTACTCAACCACGGCTGTGTTGTAGCCACACTGCACTCAACCACGTCTGTTGTAGCCACACTGCACTCAACCACGTCTGTTGTAGCCACACTACACTCAACCACGTCTGTGCTGTAGCCACACTGCACACAACCACACTGCACATAGCCACGGCTGTGTTGTAGCCACACTGCACACAACATGGCCACGGCCGTGTTGTAGCCCCATTCCACACCAACTAAGCTGTGGTTGTACAGTAATAGTATAGTACAGGGCATGTAGGTATTGTTGGAAACCGTAGTAATCTACTTGTGTAAACTAAACTAATTATTGCCCTTAGACGGTTGTGCAGATGAACCGTTAGTGTTGTGCAATAAAGAATAAAACCCCATTTTCTTACACTCCAAAGAGAAAAGCTCCAATTTTCTCCCTCCAAAGAAAGAAATATCAACATATGGTGACTAAAATGTTCACGGTTTCTTTGGAGCGCAAGTGTTTGTTCTTGTTCCCTCATATAACATTTAAAGCACGGCTGCCCAACTCCAGTTCTCAAGGGCCGTTCTGCACACTGGTTTTTGTTCCAAACGATTGCCTTGTTTTTAATTTGCTTTGACGGATTTATACTGGTTCAAGCCTGTACTTGAGCACAGTAAAATCATTAGGTTACACTTGCGGCCTGCAGTTGTAGCCAGTACTCATAAGCATGTCAGATAAGATATGATTAAGTCAGTTAAAGAAGACTGTCAGGAAACAAAATCCTGAAACGGATCGGCCCTTGTTGTGCACCCCTGATTTAAACTGTGCATCTTACTCCAAAGTCTCTGTGGTGTGTGCGTCTGTGCTCTCGTACGATATTTCCTGGTGTTGTTCAGCTCTTGAGTACAGCCTCTCTCCTCAGACGGTGGCTCTTTGGGATCTGCGAAACCTGAAGCTGAAGCTCCACTCCTTTGAATCGCACAAGGACGAGATCTTCCAAGTATATGTTTTATTTTTTATTTCACCTTTATTTTCCCATTTCACACACATTCTCTCTCTTAAAAGGAGACCTGGCCAAGAGGGCAGCTTGGCTTAAAATGATATTACAGGGCAAAACAATATATTTAAAATTCTATTAACTATTCGGGATCAGACAAAGATGCATACACAACCAGAATAATGGTGATGTGTACATAAGCAGCATGATGTAACTGATTAAGTGTTAAAACTGCTACATTTAATGGGTAGTATTTCTCTGAGATCTTTGCCAAGGAGTTAAGTGTGTCAAATTTGAGATTATCTTGCAACTCATTCCAAGACCTGGGGCCATAATAAAACACTCCTCTTGCCAACTTCTGTCTGCACTTTAGATACCTTGAAATGCAGCCCTTTTTTAGCTCGAGTTATATGTACTTTGTATGAATAAAAACTTTGAACTTGTATATGTAGGTACCTTTCCAAGAATGGCCCTCTGGATTAACATGCTGCACCCTACCAAGGAATGTCCAGTTTACCAAATGATATAAGGGCAGTGTGATAAAAGGGGACGAGTTTGGACAAAGTTGATGGAGAAGTAAAAGTGGCAAATTGTATAACCATAATCTTGAGGCAGGACTAAATCTTCTACCAGCTTCAAGACATAGAAAAGCATGCCGTCAACCTGTTAGAAAAAGCCCAGTGTCATCTAAAGTTTCTTAGTAATTAATTAAATGTGGTTTTATGTGAAAGCTTTTGTCCAGCCAGATACCAAGATGCATAAAAGTATCAACAAACTCCGTATCTACACCTTCAATGGCTGGAACCTTGACACTACTTGGAGCAAATCATTACATGAGTTTTGTATGCATTTAAATGCAGCTTCTGGTCAGTAATGTTACACCTACTGTAACATGAATTGCCATCGTTCCCTTGTCTCAAGATATTGATGCCAGCCTCATGAAACAATTCCAGCATTATATAATACAGAAATGAATGTGTCCTGTTCCTTGTGTATAGTTTGTAAATATATTGTGTATTGTCCCTGCAGGTGATGCTGTGATGCTTGTTAGTGAAGCAGTTGCCTATTTTCAGATTGATGCAGTATGCACTACTAAAACCTCCTAGTATCGCTAATGCTACTAGTATTAGTACCACAACTAAAAATGAATATGCAGTACATGCTATATCTTGGTTGATGCCTTGCATGGCAGCCATGGTGTGTGAGTGTGTGTGAATGGGTGAATGAGAAGCATGAATTGTAAAGCTTTTTGGATAAAGGTGCTATATAAATGCCAACCATTTACCATTTACCATCTTGGTTTACCCGGGGTAAGAATATAGCCCTGCTTCAAGATGGATTCCTTAATTTTTTCACATACAGTGTAAAAACATGTAAATAAAACATCATCATGAACCTCAATGAGGGCATTTGTAAATGACCAGAAACATTATAAATGTTTATTATTTAATAATGTTTTTGTGTTGGACTTTATTGCACTGACAGTGAATTACTGATTTCTCCGGCAGGTGCAATGGTCCCCTCACAATGAAACCATCCTGGCTTCAAGTGGAACAGACAGAAGGCTCAATGTGTGGGATTTAAGGTGAAGATTTGTGTCCCTTTTCCTATTGTGTGGTGCTAAAAAAAAGAATAATCCCGACTACCCGGGTTCGGTACATTTGGGTGCCAGGAAGGCCATATGACTAATTAATGGTAGTGGTCTGCGAGATGATCAGGGTGGAATTGGCTGTGTGAGCACAGTCAAGACCTCCCCACCTGCAAACATTTTGTTTGCAATTTGAAAATCTAACACGTTGCTACTGACGCTACAAAAACTACTGCTCCCAGACCAATAATGTACAGGCTGCTTTTTGTTTTACGCAGTTACATTTTGGGATTCACAAACCACTTGAGACAGCGTGTGTCTATGAACAGAAATGTGATAGGCCCATGACTGGCAATGTTTGCCTCCGTTTCTCTAGTAAAATTGGAGAGGAGCAGTCAGCTGAGGATGCTGAGGATGGACCTCCTGAACTGCTGGTGAGTTGTAGCATTGCATGCAACGAATTTACATGACTAACACGGAAGTCCTGGTGTAGACACGCTAAGATCAGTGCTGCTGTTGGGCCCTTGAGGCAAGACCCTTAACCCTGCATTTCTTCTGAGGGGATTGTCTCCTGTTTAGCCTAATCAATTAAGTTGCTTTGGGATAAAAGCGTCCGCCAAATTATTAATGTAATGTAAACCCTGTAGGTCGTTAAGTTGCAAGTTTGATTGCCTGGGCTCATCAACTGTTGGTTCTTTGATCGGATCCTAGTTTGTGTAATCTGACAGTTGTGGGGAGCTCTTCATGCAGTCTGTAGTAATGAGATAAAATTAAGTTATGGATTAGGGGGTGTGGCATGAAAGATTGCCTTTCATATTAATCAAGAACCCTCTTCCACTCTTGCACAGTTCATCCACGGTGGGCACACAGCAAAGATCTCAGACTTCTCCTGGAACCCCAATGAACCCTGGGTAATCTGCTCTGTGTCTGAGGACAACATCATGCAGGTTTGGCAGATGGTAAGTGCCAATTAAAACCCCTGGTGTCTGTCACCATATTAGAAACTGCTCAAAATTAAGGGAACACATCAGATCTTAATGAATGATTTATTCAAGTTGAAAATCTTTACTGATGTACACTGCATACTTTGTTGAGAACAAAATGACATAACAACGGTCAAAGGAAACCAGAACCATCAACCCATTGAGGGCTAGATTGAAAATCACACCGAAAATCCAAGTAAAAAAATTGAAATCACAGGCTGATCTAACTTGTGTGAATTTTATCACGGCAACTCATAATGTGACTCAGTAGTGTGTATGGTGTGTATTGTACGCACTCCCGACAACATCTGGGCATGCTCCTGATGAGTCGGAGGATGGTGTCCTGGGGGATCTCCTCCCAGACCTGGATCAGGGCATCATTGAGCTCCTGGACAGTCTGTGGCGGTACTTGATGGCGTCGGATGCACCGATACATAACATCCCATAGGTGCTCAATTGGATTTAGGTCAGGGGAACATGAGGGCCGGTCAATGGCATCAATGCCTTCCTCATCCAGGAACTGCCTACACACTCTGGCCACATGAGGCCGGGCATTGTCCTGCACCAGGAGGAACCCCGGGCCCACTGAACCAGCGTAAGGTCTGACAATCGGTCTAATTTCATCCCGGTACCTAACGGCAGTCAGGGTACTGTTGGCTATGACATGGAGGTCTGTGCGACCCTCCAAGGATACGCCTCCCCAGACCATCACTGACCCACTGCCAAACCAGTCATGCTGGATGATGTTACAGGCAGCATAATGTTCACCACAGCGTCTCCAGACTCTTTCACGCCTGTCACATGTGCTCAGTGTGAACCTGCTCTCATCTGTGAAGAGAACAGGGTGCCAGTGGCAGACCTGCCATTTCTGGTGGTCCATCGCGAATGCCAAGCTGCACGGTGCTGGGCTGTGAGCACAGGTCCCACTAGAGGACGTTGGGTTCTCATGCCACCCTCATGGAGTCTGTTTCTCACAGCTGTAGCCTGCTGGCGGTCATTTTGTTGGGCTCTGGCAGTGCTCCTCCTGTTCCTTCTCGCACAAAGGAGCAGATGGGTTGATGCCCTTCTACAGCCCTGTCCAGCTCTCCTTGTGTGATGGTCGGTCTCCTGGTGTCTCCTCCATGCTCTTGAGACTGTGCTGAGAGACACAGCAAACCTTCTTGCGACCGCACGTATGGATGTGCCATCCTGGAGGAGCTGGACTACCTGTACAACTAGAGAAGAATCAGTCAGGAAGGATAACTTGTGCTTCCTAAATGGACAGATTGATATCCCTGAAGTTTAACTGACTTTGTGTTACACTGTGATGATTAAGTGTTCCCTTAATTTTTTGAGCAGTGTATATAGACTGTAAAGTACTTAGAATTGTTTAGCTGAATCAAAACCAAATTAAATAAATGATAGGAGATTCAGGTACGAAATGGAAATTGAGCTATCCTATGCTACCAGTAACTCACCGATTTGAACCCACTCCTGTTGTGAAGAGTAAAGCCTTTTGATTGGTTTGAATATGGACAACATTGCCCTATTGCTAGCTTGCAATATAAACCTTTATCAAAATAGGATGTAAAATAATATTTTGCAGTGAGTTTAGTTATGCAGATACTTGAATATTTAAGTGGCTTGTACTTTATTTACAATGACAGGATTGTTTCCATCAAAAAACTTTTTTTTTTTTTGTGGTGAAAATATTTTTGGGTTATTTTAATGGAGGAAGAAAACATCGAGTGCAAATGTGAACTGTCTAGCAGCAGATTCCTATTGCACACAATTTCAGATTGCCCACCATTGTGAGAAAAATGTGGAGCATAAATAGTTTAACAACTAATCTGTGTTACTGAGGATTTTACTGATGCACGACAAGCAGGTGATAGTGTAGTATAATGATTAGCCAACTGGGCTTGTAACTTAAAGGTTGCAGGTTTGATTCTCAAGTCGAGAACTTAGTATAGTATACTGTTTTAATTGTCTATATTCCACCAATAATGGAGTACATCAATTTCTCCAGTTACATTTGTGTATTCATTGTTGTTAAAAATAATTTTGTAATGAAATGGGCGGCCTGTAGCGTAGTGGTTAAGGTAAATGACTGGGACACGCAAGGTCGGTGGTTCTAATCCCGGTGTAGCCACAATAAGATCCGCACAGCCGTTGAGCCCTTGAGCAAGGCCCTCAACCCTGTATTGCTCCAGGGGAGGATTGTCTCCTGTTTAGTCTAATAAACTGTACGTCGCTCTGGATAAGAGCGTCTGCCAAATGCCAATAATGTAATGTAATGAAATGGATTGAGTTGAATCATATGGAAATGAGATATCAAGATGCATTCAAAAGTTTCCTTAAGAATCATCATTAAATTGTTTGGTCAGAGATTTACACCCCTACTTAACTGTAAATGATATTGGTTCTCCTTTCCAGGCAGAGAATATCTACAATGACGAGGAGCCAGACACCCCGGCCTCTGAGCTGGAGGGCCAGGGTTCGTAACCCCTCCAGTCTCTACTCAGTAGTGCTTAGGAGTCTGCTGGGGTTTGGGGAGACCTGCCCTGCACCTCACAGGCCCCCCCGTGGCTGCTGAAGTCAGTCTTCGCCTGAATAAATACAGCAACTCGAATGCTGTCTAAAGGGCCAATGCTGGACTAACTCATGGCTAAGTTCTCCTTTACCTTTTTTTGTTTCCCTTTTTTCTTTTCTTTTTTTTGATGTACATTGACATTTCTGTAAACTGGTCTCAAAAAGAACAGTATTTATCCATCTTTCTTTGAAAAAAGATACTTTGTTAAACACAGGAGACAGTTGTAACATTATTTAATGACCTTGGTATTACAAGCTGCAGTTATTTTAGTTCTGTCTTAATTTTGGCCGCCATATCAGAAGAGCACATAGCCTAATTACCTTCTCCCTCCAGTGTAATTACACATTACACACGTACAACCTGGTATAAAAATGCAATAAAATCTTTTGTACCAACTGAATGGAATTGTACAGTTTTTATAGTGTTAAATTTACGATGAATTGATACATATTTGGTCACTTTGCCACAAGAAAACTCTTGGGCAGTCATAAGTACAGTGTATATTGATGCCATGCAAATACTGTATAGGCATTTAAATAAAAACAGACATGGAGTAATGTGGAAAAATTCTACAAAATGTTTTATTGAAAAGCATGACAGGACTCAACATTTTACAATCAAAGGGAAAAATGGGCAAATTTTGAAAAATAAAAATCTTTTTTCCTCTTCAAAGCATTAAGTTGATTTTTTTTTTTTTTTTTTCCTCCTTCTTTCACAGTTAGTCTCATGCACAACCTGCAGAGGTAGATTTCTTGCATAACCTGAGAAACAAACTGCGGCATTGCCAAAGAAAGGGGGTTTCAGGAGGCTGGGTGGGGGAACACAGGCTGGGCACATCCACAAAGTCAGTACCATCCCTTTACAACAAAGCTTTTTCAACAGCCAAACACTCCAAAACAGGGATGAGGACTTCAATAAAAAGACCTAGAAAAAGCAGTACTAAGGGGATTACAGAATTATAAGCATGATGTCAAGCCCTCATTCCAGATGACAACGAAGACTGGAGGTTTTAGATTTAAAATGTAAAATAATTTCAATAGTAATGGACAGGGCATTTAGCTTATGTTTCCTCCAATCTGTTGGCGCTTTCACATTCATTTTTCAGTCCTCCATGGAAACTAACCTTATCCTCTTTGGTTTGAGGTATTAAGGCGTGGGTGTCAGAATCCAGTCCTGGAGGGCCAGTGCTGTTTTTTGGTGCATTTCAGTCACTGATCGGCTGAAGAATACACACCCTGTTCAAAGCCTAGATTGGTTGCTGATTGAAAGGAAATTACATATACCTGCAGACAAAGTGGTCCTCTGAGTTTGACATCCCCGTCTTAAAGCAAGGACATCCACAAAGAAATAACATTTTGTATTTGACATGGATTGTTCCAGTGGTATATCAAATTGAATATTGGGGAAAGAAAACTCCAAAGAAAAGCAAAGCAGCTGATCTCCCTACACATAAAATAAATGCTATAGGAAACAGGTATACATCACGATACATCAGAACAGATACATCAGAACAAAAATCACGAATTTTGAGGCTCAACTTGCCTCGTGCATGTATTAGGTGAAACTTGCACAATGGTGTATTACAATGCAGGAGGTTGGCTGGACAATCTGCATGCATTTTTTGATATTTTTTTCTTAGTATGAAGCCCTGGCATTACGGAGGTGGAAATGTTTTTGCCTCCCATCCAAATTTAATCACCTGTTCAGTTAAATCATGTACTCAAGGTACACCGATTTTTACAATATAAAAATGCAGAAGTTCAGAACAGGGTTGTGTACAACCTAATTTTGCTCCACAAAATATTTCACCTCCTTTGTACGGTCTACCATTCAAGACTCAAGTAATATCAGGATGAAGATGGCTGATACCCTATGTTTTTAAGAATAGGTGCCAGTCCAGGAGGGGTATATGTCTGGATTTCCAACTTCTGAGTTATTATTTGATTATTTGACCCAATAATTTATTGATTTCATGATTGACAAATGCGAAGTCATTATTTTCCTATGTGATCAAATATGTGTAACCTGTATTGGTGTATACGGTTAGCCAAAAGGAGCTGGATTAATTGGTCTAAAGCAAAACCCAGAAAAAGACAGCCCTCCAAGAACAGGGTTCCAAACCTCCCATTTAGAATAATACTGCTGTACGTGTCTGAAAATGCACTTTTCTGTGTTACAGGTAGTAAATGTGTAAAAGTTCTCTACTCATGTTCCACAAGGAACGAGGAATCTGAACTTCAAAACTTCAACAAAGTGCAGACACAAATATGATGTGATGGAGAAGATTGGAATTAACGGTATGAGCACTGAGCAGGAATACGTTTCAAAACTGTTCATGACCAAGTGGTATCCTAATGCTGGTGATGGAAGTGCAAGAGAGACAAAACTCCTTACTCATATAACTGAAGAAAATGTATGCATGTCGACACAACATTCTTAGATTAGCTTTCATTTTCATAGTCAAATGGCCGTAGTGGCTTCAACAGTAGAGGACCCTGCTCCATAATGGTATGGGAGAATATATGGGGAATGGTGGCCTGCACAGATATGGGGGTTAATTCCTCTCTGCAGACATTAGATTCTCTGCAGAAAACCTGAGGTCAAGGGTCTGGGTCACGTTAGCAGCAATGACATCACTAGTACAAAAGCATAATGCGACATTCCACATGTAGACACAATTTGTTGAACTTCATATTGAATGAATATAAATCGGTTTGAGAGTGTGAAATTCAGCATCATAATTGATCTAAAAATAAAAATAAAAAAAAATGCATTAATACTAACGATTCAAAACATGGAATAAAGACATGTACAGAAAGCGGAAATTATATATTTCAGTGATCAGTGACGGCGCCAACCTGAAACGGGCTATAGGGGAGAACAGTCGCAGAAAGGGGTGTGGGAACCCGAACTAGACTGTGGCAATCTGGGTTGGGGATCAATTCCATTTCAATTCAGTCAAATCTCCAAATGGAATTGAAACTCAATTCACATATTAAAAAATAGCAATAATGTTCTAAGAGAATTTTTAATTAATTGCAGTAAATTTCCAAAATGCCTCATATGAAAGTGAATTGATCTCCCATCGTTGGTGAAAATGAACCCCCATTCATGGTTTGCCAGCAGAGGTAAGAAGGCAGGAAGGCAAGTTCAATCACTTATTCAGACCCACAAAAAAGCTGAACATGAGCTTGGCAACAAGTGAGAAAAGTAGTACGTCTACATTCATTAATTTGGGTCTTTTCACTTTGTATCACATTGTCAAAAATGATCTACAATGCCTTTTGAGTTCCTCTGCAACATTAGCATCAAGTGCAATGGCTGGATTAGATGCAATTTATTTGTGTTCATTTCAAAGTACAAAAAAGAAATCACATTCTGTATCTCCAATATAATGGATTAAAGACATGAGAAGGAAGAGGTCACTTAAAATACACAAGTATCTTAGTCAACTTAAGTTTAAGAAGGGAAACAAAGGACACTACATGACACTACACTGAGATGCTACTGTCTGTCAAAGTTAGCAGGGCGATATGTTTGAAAACTGAAGATTATTTTGGAATGCAAAACATTCATTAGGACCCTAACCTAGACTGCATCTGCCAAGACGTTAACTGGTACGTATTCCATAAAACTGTAAATTTCCAAACACAAATGTTAAAGCTACAGTACAATCCAGTCAGCACTGAGATAGGCTGTTCTGAGGAGATCAGAGAGAATGTACCATTTAGCTCAAGCTGTAAACCATCATCACACATGAACTGTGGTCAACAGCAAGTATTCATTCCTCTAAATTTAACCAAAGGATGATGAAGATTTTAAATCTTACGCTGTGTGCGAGTTCTAATCCTTGAGAACTAATCCTCAGCAAACTATACTACGAAAAATCTGTTAAAATACCATCAACATAACAGATTAAGTGATACTAATTAAATATAGCCCTATACGTTCTTTTCTTAAATGATTTTGAAATGTTAATTCACATGAATATTAGTGGCGAGACTTGGAATCGTCAATTGGAAAGAATAATTCATAAAAATGAGGCAGATATGCGCAAAAAAAAAAATAAAAGAAGTACAAAGCAAGAACCTAACGCTAAAGCATCACAGCTGCCCTTCACCACATTAAGTTTCCTAAGAAAATACAGATGTAGAAAACGGGAGTATGAAATCCTCACCACAAAGCCATATATTTACCATGTACAGAGTAAATATTATATTCACTATTGCAAGTATTCTTCTTACTTTATCATTAATCATTACACAAAAATATATATACCTCCAAACAAAAGCCCCTCTGGGCCTGGCTCAGTCAACGAGGGGCTGTACCTGGGCAGGGTTATGGGCAGAGTCCCCCCTCTGAAACAGGGGGAGGAGGCTGTAGCCCCACGCCCTCCCTGTCAGACTCTACCCCTTCCTCTTCCTCTTCAGAGGACTGCCCGTCAGGTTGGTCCTCCAGCTGGAGGCCAGGGGGCCCAGTCCCCTCCCCCGCCCCGGCCCCCTGCACCGGGGAGCACTGCAGACCCTCCAGCGTGTGATTGAGGTCGTTGCGCTCCCTCTGTAGGGCCCTACCCAGGTTTTCCAGTCTCTCCAGTTTTGCCTGGAGGGCCTTGTAGTGCTTGTCTTGCACAGTTTTCTGCAAGGACAAAGATGGGTAGAATGAGCCAATGAGCAGCAGTGGAGGAGACATGAGAATTTTGTCAATGAACGGCAGCTGACCTTGGCCAGACAAACTTGTGTAAAGCAGTACTGACTGCTAAAATCGGTGCCGAATTTGCACTGAAACCAATAAAATCAAATAGATTTGTACAGTGCATTTCATTGAACATCTGTTACAGTAGCCTTCACAGCTGAACCCAACCTAAATTTCCTGGGACAAGGGGGCAAAGGAGACTCCATAGGTGGGCAAAGGGGTGGCCTGTAGTGTAGTGGTTAAGGTAAATGACTGGGACACGCTAGGTTGGTGGTTCTAATCCTGGTGTAGCCACAATAAAATCCGGACAGCCGTTGGGCCCTTGAGCAAGGCCCTTGACCCTGCATTGCTCCAGGGGAGGATTGTCTCCTGCTTAGTCTAATCAACTGTACGTCGCTCTGGATAACAGCGTCTGTCAAATGCAAATAATGTCATGCAAAGGAGAAGAAACTTTGGAGTAAGCCGACTTTACAAAAGAGACTGTCAGTTGGTCGACTCGGTGTGAAACTGTTGTGCATGTGAAGGGATATTTTGAGCATACAAACCTAATTTAAGAAAAATCTATCACCGTGCAAATAATCATACATATTGAGAAAAGGAAAATCAGGTTTGTACACAATAGAAATTTATTTGCATGTGTGCTAAAGTCCATATATGCACTCACATTGCCTGACCTCTTCTCTGCCTGACCTCTTCTCTCCACTCGCTCAAGAGAGCACAGCGTTGAAATTTATTGTATACAAAATGGATGGCACATGTACAGTAAACAGCCAAAAGGGTGATAGAAATAGGCTTTTAGCTCTTTAGTAATAGCCACTTCTAGCATTTGGTAGTTGCCTCTGCCAAATTGACTTAAAAATACCCTAAGATTACGAACCAAAAATGCTAAGGGATTCAAGTCAAAGTAAAAAGTAACATAATGCAAGATACTTAACATGAATAACTTCAAATATACAAAAGGTCCAGTAAGAAATGTTCTGTGATAGGGAGAATTTTTTTTAAAGGTTATTGATCGGAGGGGCATGGAGAATTGACAGACATTTTATCAACATACATACCCCCCCGGTACAAGATGACGCACAGTAAAAAACTCAAAATCTTGTTTTCCAGGAAGTGGGTGGAAAACTTGTGAAAATATTAGTATTACATTCAAATATACACTCAGTGAGCAGTATTTATTACATTAATTTTCTTGACTTATTGTTCTTCTGCTGCTGTAGCCTATCCACTTAGTGGTTTGATGCCGTAGGCTCTGCGTAGATTCGACGCAGAAGTATAAATCAGGCTTTAGACCACACTGGTGCACCCCATCAGACATGCCCCTCTCCAGTCCCACAGCACTGCCTGCCTTACCTCCTCAGCCATCTGAAGCAAGGCCTGGTTGTTGTTCTCCCACTTTGTACGCCACAGCATCAGCTCCTTCTCCAGCTTCTTGATCTTCTTCGTCATCTGTGGGGCAAACAGAGAGGTTTGGCCATTAATGTCTAGAAGAAGGGTGATGACATTTCTTCAGCTCGGGACAGCAAAGTGTTAAATTCCACTCAAGTCTTTAACAAAAATTAACAAAATTAACAAAAATCATGAACACGTCTACAGCTGTAGGCCAACTGCCATCATCTTAAAGCCTGGATATATGAAAAATATTTGCTGGTCCATTGGTTGATCAAGCTTTCATTTGCCTTTGCCTTTTAATCACTAACAGTCCATAGATATGAATCTAAATGTACACATCATTTATGAATGCACTTTTTTTAAACGCATAGAATCCACCCACCTTCTCCATTTCTTGCCGGAAAGTTGTGAACACTTCATTGCTCTTAGCAAGGGTTGTCTGAAACTCCTCAAATTTGTCCATATATAGAGAGAGCTGCATTGAGATGAACGAAGAGTCAAAATCATTCTGTAACTTATATCTTATATAACTTATATCTCTGGTGGGACCATCAAAGCTTTCCTTGCTTCTCACCTGTATTTACACACAAAATAGGCCTTCTACGCCTCCATTTCCAACCCCACCTATACCCTCAAAATGATTCTGGCTAGCTGTTGGTAGCACCATAACAGAATACCGTGTGATAGCCATGATAGGAATGGGGCAAGAACAGCACAGTCTAATATGATTCATAAAACATTTTAAAAAAAAACCTGCAATACCAGTCTAAATTATGCCAAAATGCTCACTAACATATCTTATAGCAAATGCCATATGCAGAAAAGGGTAGCCAACTTTAAAGATGTGACTGAATGAATCAATGACTCAATGCTAGCTAACACCAGTCTGCTCTAGCCTGCCTGGAATTATACAAATGTACATTGTACAATTCTGTATCAGCACAAACGCATAAATAGAATGCAGAGTATGTACCTAAATCTGATCAAATCTCTGTTGTACTCCAATAAGGAAAGAGTCACTCTTTAGTAGCACAGGGCTTTGGGACTGTACCTGCTGTTTGAGCTGGGATTCCTGTTCTTTCATCAGCTCACATTTGTGCTTGGACTCCGTAGCTTCCTTAAGGAGCTGGAAAAGGAGTGGGAGACATTTAGCTCTCACCAGCATAGGGTCTGTTCTGGTGCTTACAAGCTGTGGCAGTTACTATCCACATTCAGCTTTAAAGCCATAGGGTCTCCCAAACCTGACCTTGGAGAGTTATGTCCACCTGGTTTTTGTTTTTAACCTAAAAATCAGTTTAGACCTCAGGAACCAGATGTGGGTTTACAGAGCAATCAATTGCTTTAAAAGAGCACACAGCAACAAAACACCAGCTCTCCCAAGAACCAGGGCAGGGTTAAATAAATAAGCAGCTTAAATACAAATATAATAAACAAGAATCTGGAAATAAAGCAAGAAAATTCGCTAATCGCTGTATCACAAAAGTACATCAATTTATTTGAGCAAAATCCAAGACAGCCGAGGTCAACAAATCTTAAACATGGCCAGCACGGATAATGAACATTACAACGCTGGTTATAAACTCACTCTGCAGATGGCTTTGAGTTTAGTTCCAGGGTTGGCAGTTTGATAGAAAAGGGCCTAAGTTTGTAACAATGAGCCAATCGCACAATCAGTTATAGATTTCATGGTTTCCACTTACATTTTAATTATGACAGGGTTGTGACATGTAGGCTAGTGTATGAAAAAAGAAACGTCAGTTAAAAGGTCGGCATTAATTTGAAAATGAATTTAAATTGCCATGATTTTTGTCACATGAAATCTACACCAAATGCAATTTCCGATTAGATTTTTAATTTTTATGCTTCCAGAAACAGGAACCTCCAATAATACACGTGCCATGTTTGAAGTTAGCCGATTGGTCGGGCACAGTTTAGCGCAGCAGCATAATTGGTCCACACAAAAGGGATGGACTTTCATAATACCAGAAACTCTAGAGAAAGCACGAAGCTAGCTGGCAAACCGACTCAACCTGCTTCGTGTACAGGCCCCAAGTTTCCCAAAACTGCCCCAGGCAGATGCTGCTCTCGGCAACACTCACAAAATCCCTTTCCCTCTGGTGCTTCTCCTCCACCTCCCTCATCAGCTCTGCGGTCCTCTGCAGCTTGGCATCCACCAGTTGCTGCTGTAGCTCCTTGTGCTTGAACACCTTGTCTATGTGCTGAGAGATGAGGGAGACAAACAACTTGATCAGAATCAAATCTCAGCAGCTCCTGTTCAAGTGCATCTTTTACAAAACTTATGCAATAACATTTTACAAATGCAAGTGTGGTTCTGATGTAATTACATACCTTTACTTTGAATACAGATCCAGTTCTGTTAATAATTTGAATCTTTTTTTGCCAATGGAAATGCCTGTGGACACTTTGGAAATATATGCTGAATATAGACAATCTAACAGGCAAATCCTGTCCTGCCAAAGAGAACATGGCTTCGCAATGATATCTGCAATGAAGAAACTAATACCATACTGATGACTCCATTGTTCTTTTCTATGCAAATTTACAAAAACATATGGCACAACAAATACTAAAATGTTTTTGTTGTTACATAATTATATAACAAAAATAATTGTTATATTATAGAATAAAGATTTTCATATGTAAACAAGATTTTGATAGTTTTCCTGCAAGATAAAATAGTTTAAATTTTTATGAGTACAGAAAGGGGTTACAGAACTTTTGCAACATTATGGCATTTATTGTGTGCATTATGTTGATTTTAGGTTCTCATCAAATTCTGATCTAGAAAACAAATTGTTCTTGTTCAGTTTTATGGTCTAAAATTAATCACATCACTCCAAAAATAAAACCCCAATCGACTCAACAAATAATATCAAAGCTATTCAGTTTGCTCGATAGTGACAACAGTGATGTTATTGCTGTGTTTGTGCATACCAAACATACAGGATCTCAGGTAATTTCCTCATTAGCCATACATGTCAGGATTATAGCTGTCTGCTATAAGTCTGGTGAACATACTGATGCTCAGAGTGATAAACCCACCTGCTTTTGGAATGTCCCCAATATATTCAACAGTACAGGCACTGAACAGATGCTCATCCAGAGTGACCTACACAATTTTTTTTACATTTACACGTAGTATCCATTTATACAGCTGGATTAGGGATGTTCATGATTAATCGATGATCAATTATTTGCCGTTTAGAATGTGATTGATCAAGTTAAACTACCAAATGAACCAATTTGGAGTAGATCAACTGTCGCGTTTTTGCTGAAATGCCGCTATAATTTAATTTCTACACAAGGTGATGCACTGTGGCATCGTGCAGCATACTAAGCAGCATTTAATATAGCACAAAACAAGAGCGATCAAAAAATGGGTGATTCCTCTGACATCTACAATAGTGTGGCTGATGGCGGAATCACATATCAGTTCTGTGAGAAGAATACATTAGCTACAAGCCACAAAGCTTCTGCAGGCGAAGCTGAAGACAAACTTGGAAAAGCCTGTGTCGTGGATAAAACCTTGTGATGCCAGTAACGTACCGTACCCAGATATATCGGTTAACTGGAGTCAGCCAAGTGATTAAATCAAATTAATGTTTATTTGTCAAATGCGCCAATAACATGCAGCAGCCAGATAGGCATTTGTTAGCTAGCAGGCAATTAAATACTTAACGTCCCTGTGAGTGTCCTTGTGTAGATAGGTGAAGGGAAAACAGTGAAACAAGAAAGTAACACTAATGTTTTGACAAACTATCTCTAGGCTAAAATCATGGCTAACATTAACAAGCACAATGGTTACTTTTCTGTAATCCTTGCTGCAGTAGTCTAGCTACTGTTAGTTGGTCTAAGGTGATTCAAATGAACAACGACAGGGGTGCCCAATCATGTGCCATGGTGGGCCAAGAGTTTTCAGGTTTCACCTATTACTACAATGGCTGAATTAGTTCCCTCCTGTCAGGTTGAATGGGAGTTAATTAGAGAAATCGGCTGTGATTGGTTGGAATGAGAACCTGCATACTCTGCATACCCTCCATGGCACATGAATGGGTACCCCTCGACAACAGGGACGTGGTTGAATAATTCCACAAACTGACCTCTCAGCATCAGACAAATTACCAAGCTGGCACATCCCTGGTGTGGCCCCATCACTGGGACAGAAAGTATTACACCAAGACAGCCAAGCAAGAGCATCTTAAGATCTCATACATCTGACCATCTGGGTTTCTGAGACGGTTTTGCCATCTGCATGGATTTGCAAGGCCACGCCCCCAGGCTCACCTCCTCCCTGAGCTCGTACTGCTCAATGAGTTTCTTCAGCTTTTCGGCAAGCTCGGCGTTCTCCTGCCGCAGCTTGCTGTTGTGCACGTTGTGCTGCTCCATCTGGACCTCGATCTCATTGAGCGTCATCTGAAAGTGCAACGTGGCTTCCTTGCGCCTGTCCTCATACTCCCGGGATTTCTGGGTATTTTCCTCCTGTGTAGAACAAAGCACTGTTTAGTAGAACGACATGATACACCAACACAGGCAATTGATCAATCATTTGTAAGAAAATGGTAGGATCACACTTGCAAGGACATAAGGACCAATTAGAACCCTTTTAAATCTGGTACGTGGGGATTTTTCTCCCCGTTCCTGACCCCATAATGGTAATAGGAGAGTACAGTTGCTTACTTCCCCCTTGGTGGCGGGGGGGGCACATTTCTATTATGTAATGATGGTAATCAAGGAATAGGGGAATAGCTTGTGAGATCTCCAGTCCAAGTCCAAATTGGACGCATGGAATAAATCCACCGTATCTACTAAAATTGAAAAGCAGATGTTTGCAACCTTGTCCTGGGGGTGTACTACGATGGAAGCCTAGAAGCTTAACATATCATGTTAATTCAGTCCCAGCCCAGCAAACCTCAAAGGGAACATCCTAGAGACCCCCCTTTACAAGGAGATAATTGGTTGAAGGACGGTGCTTTTATAACCAGAATATAAACTGCCCCGGCCAGGTTAGGCATGCAGCATACGTTGCGCGTTTGGCTGTTTGGCATGGTCATGAAGCAAACTCAGTAATCCAGCTTTGTGAAACACCCCCCAGGTGAGGTTGAGGTGGGTCAATGAGCAGCTTTAATTGATCAATTAAGTGCTCAGTAACTGTGACAACAAAACCTGTGCGCTCGCTCACCAGGACCAGGGCTGCAGATCCCTGGCAAAATATGAACATACCCAAACGTTACAGTGGTGTACACGACACCAAAGATAATAAAATGGGGATAAAGCAGTCATGACTTCACCTTACCAGAAGAAAACAGGGAGGATCTCCACGCAATACACAATACATGGACTACAACCAATAGAACACCGTATCCACCAATCACCATCAATGTTGTTCTATGGCAGTGGTTCTCACTGTTGGTCCTGGGAGTATACTACGAAGCAAGACTGCGGGGTTAACAAGGTAACTGAAGCTCTAATCCTGGGTTTCCCGCACTATGAAGCTGAGTTCGTTTAAATCTGGATATATTGCCATTGTTTCATGTTCTAATTTTGTATCCATCCATTATATTTATTCATATCAGTTTTTTTCTCAGGCGAGAAATATGCCATTCAAGTAGCCTACAGCCCAAGTTATACTGCCACTTTTACAGGAACACGCACAGATCATGGTTAATAAAGCCTGTCTACACTTAGCAAGTTGGTAACCACCTTCATAGTACCGGTTAAGCCCGATAGCGGTCGTTTGATTTTGTGAAGCAAAGTTACACAAAGAAACCCTGGGTATCTTAAACTCCCTTTACCGTGTTACTTGGGTCTGAATTGGTTCCTGATATTAAGGTGAAAACAAAAACCAGCAAACCCTGTGGCTCTCTAGGAGAAGGAGTGAGAACCACTGTTGGGCTTTCAAAAGTATCAAAAGTACTCAGAATCCCCTCGGTTTTCTACGAGTAAGGTGGCTGACGCATCCCTTTTCATGGTCCCTCTCCCTGCCGCACCTTCAGTGTCTTGTTGTGTCTCTGCAGCTCCCTGCACAGGCTCTCCAGCTTGCTGCGTGCCAGAATGGCCTTGCTGTGCTCGCCCTGCAGGTGGATCTTCTCCTTGACGATCTGAGACTGCTTCTTCTGCAGCACCTTCATCTGCTTCTGCATGCTCCGGCTCTCCTCCAGCTGAGGGACAGGAGAGTGGGAAGGCTTTAAGAGAAGTCCCTAATCCTGACCCCAGAGCAGCCTGTGGTCAGCTATCGGTGTTCTCTGCTCTCATTTAACAATTTCATCTGATAATTATTCTAAAGCCTACATCATTTCATGCAGGAAATCATTTTACAACAGCTCGGAAAAATAGCAGTTAAATAAGCATACTTCTACCAAAGTTGCAATTGTTTTACTTGAATCAGTATGGAATATTAATCAAAAGCTCCAAGATGACATGAAAAGCCCAAAAACGCAAACAATATGCTTGTGGGCCTTTAAATTGATAAAAAAAAACTGAAGTTTTTGAAATTTTGAATTTGAAAACTGCTCACCAGGTCAGCGTATTTCTTGCACAAGGCAGCCAGTTTCTCCTCCGGTGATGCCAGTGTGTTCAGGGCTTGCATTAACAACAAAACCTCTTTTCCTGTGGTAAAAGAAGTGACAGACATTGCTGCACTATGAATTAACAGTCACCTCTCACCTCAGTTCACATGCGTACAGCATGACAAATGAAGTATTTGGAAATTGAACAAAATACATTTACAAAGACACTACACACTCGCTTACACAATGTTTATGCAATAATTAATCAGTTTCAGGGAAGATTAGTCGGTCAAACAGCCCAAATCACTAATCGCTAAAGATATATAATAACAATATGTGGCATGGATAAATATACAAACTAGCACTAATAATGAACAGTTAAATGTTCATAGTTGTAAAGTGATTTGTGCCATTCATAAACTTTGCTAGGTGTGTAAATGTTCAGACATCCAATTAATTGTGCCGTTTGTACACATGGGTCACAGGTCAACCACACATTATCCATAAGCCTACCTAAACCTTTCTTTTCCTTTGTTTTTTCACCGTCAGGGTCGAGCTCTCCGTCAGGGGGGTCGATACGGCTGTCCTCGCGCCCCGGGGTCTCCCCCCTGGACTCCTCGCTGCAGCAGGCAATGGACAACTCTCCAAGGCCTTCCAGTGCAGCACGGCTGGAGCTGTCCAGGTCAGGGAGGGAGCAACTGCTCCCCAAAAGCCCCCGGGACGCCACCTGCATCCCACAAACCCCGGCTGTCTCCATGAAAGAGCTACCAAACTGATCCAGAGGGACAGTCAGAGAAAAATCGACATAATCGGTCAGATTTGAACCTGAAATTAATCCAGAGACCTACACAGAGAAAAAGAAGCATCTTCACTCACAACGAGTTTCGAGGGGGAAAATAACTGAATTGCCAATAACAGTTTGTGGCTAAATGGTGCAGTTGCTGCACAATTTTCTAACCTGAATTTCCCCTGGTTTAAAAAAATGCTAACTGTACGAAGGAATGCGCATTAACGTTACCGATTGCTATGAAGTCCGTGTGCCCCCGAGAGTTTTTTTAAAAAGGAAAGAGCCCTTTCTCCCGTAAACAACTCAAATCTTAGTATATAAAAGGCTTCGAACTTGTTAGACTTTACATCAAACCCTTGATTCTACTTCATGTTACTGCAGTCTTTCGAGACAGGATTCATAACGCCTGTGAAGTTTAACCACGTGCTTGACAGAACAGGATCAATACCAGCGCCGTCTACAACCACATGGTTGCCAATTCCAGTGCTAAATCCGAACTGGTTAACGTGAAGTCGAAACCAAGATTGGTTTTCCTGTGGCGACGTTAGCAAATGCCGACAGTAAACTATTGGTACACGGACCGCCACCGCCGCCGCCGCCCTCCGACCCGCAAAAAAGAGCAATCCAACTCGCATCTAACTGAACTCGTTACCGATGTTAATCTAGCTAACTCACGAACCAGTTCCACTGCGTTAGATCCACTACGGTCTATTCATCATTTTTATTTGAAGCATTTGCCAAGTATGGATATGCTTATACAACATATTAGTTGCCACTAGCTGGCTAGATCGCCAAGATTCGTTGCATGCTTCTCCAGCCAACTAGCCACTTTATCTCTCGCACAATACTGAAAGCACATTTCGCAACACTTATTTACATGAAACTGTGGCTAGTCAAGTTAACGAAAAAGAAATGAAAGGAGAGGCTACGTAGTGACAGTACAAGGAACAACTTTAAACAAGTAAAAACCGATTACTGTCACTAGACAGATGGTTAGCTAGCTAGATAACATTATATCAGTCTGACGACAGCTTGTGCCAATTCGTAGTAACATTACATACGTTTCAAGGCTAGCTCTCTAGCAGTTGAAGAGTTGTGTTGATCAGCTAACGTTAGTTGAAGCGATTTATATAATCCCTTTAGGGCCTTGATGGGACAAGCAATTTAGCTGGATGCGCTACACACATGATGAACTTTACATTATCTAGCTTAGCTAAGTTACCTATCGTAAATGGGACTGCTTTCGTTACATAGCTAGTTTAGCTTGATAGGAACGATAACATTGGTGTGTCATCAGCTAACTAGGTAGAGCAAGCTCGTGCAAAGTTCCTGTCAGAATGTTCAACAGCATGCGTACACCAGCTAGGACATTTGCTATAAAATAATGCGTAGCTTTGCTAACTTGGCTACAGATACAAACGTGAACGCAAACAACCTGCTGAGGACAGTCCACTTCTTGCTAGCTAGCGAGCTAGTAGCAGCATTTCCTGGTTTTCAAATGCTTGTTTTACAGACCCACACAGTACAGTCACCTGGACATCCAAACTAAACATTTGATTTGGGGTCATTCTCGCATGAATTATATCACTGTACAGTTTGAAACAATGTGAGCAGAACAATCGGTACCTGGTTGTTTTCTGGGTTTAAATCGACCCTGGCATCAGAATGCGTCGCCATGTTGTGACGAAATATAAAGTGGGGAAATATCTCGCTAGCTATATAAGAAGGGGAGGGACTTTAGCAAGAGTACCGACTGCAAATCCAGTAGAGTTAGAACTAAGGTTACAACACCTGTGTGGGCTATTTATTGACTTTGCAGGGCATACATTTCGTTCACGCTAACTAGTATGTTGTCGCACTTGTGCGTGGAAATGACACATAGGACTACTGTGAGTCACCGATGATGATATAATTGTTATAATTAAGAAGATTACACTCTATACCAGCCGACGAGAACTTGCCTTCCATAAGCCTTCGGCTAACGCTAGTGTCTAAGTTCAACATGAGTTCAACTCAATGTATCAGTAAGGTTCATGATTAACTTGGGAGATCTTAAGACCAGTTTTGCAGACAGGTTAAGTTGAGTCCTCGACTAAATTCAATTCCACCCATGTAAATTCTGACTAAGACCAGTTGGGATTCTAAAATTATTTTAGGTGGTTTAATCTGTGTTCTCGACACTTCCAGCTGATGCAAGCGGGGCCTCTGGGATAAATAGGTCATATGACCAGATTTGACTGTAAATTGTGCCTACAGCACAATCCACAACAACATTGAGATTTATAAACTTGAAATTATCGTGAAAATATCCGTACCTTTACACATGCTCCAGACCATCCATACAAACTATTCTTTGTGACTGTTCAGCTGTACTTTCCATATGTCAACAGGCATTATATCTGAAGAGCATAAACATGTAGCCTATGAACTGGGCAGTGCCTTTGTATCAGTTTGGTTGTTTAAAAGCAATATGTGAATAATATAGACAGCATTCTAACATATAAATGTTATCCCCTTAAGTCTCACTGGCCAGTGTGGGTTTTCTTTTTGCATTCATTCCTTTTTTCACACTGAAATTTTCACTATGGTAACAGGATCTACCCTTTTAAAAGCGTTAAAACCCATGGTTCAACAGTACTGTGCGAAAGTTTTGGGCAGGTGTGAAAAAAATGCTGTAAAGTAAGAATGCTTCCAAAAATAGAAATGTTAATAGCTTATTTTTATCAATTAAGTGAGTGAACAGAAGATAAGTCTAAATAAAATCAATATTTGGTGTAACCACCCTTTGCCTTCAAACAAACATCAATTCTTCTAGGTACACTTGCACAAAGTCAGGGATATAGTCCAGTGTGTGATTAACCAATTATACCAAACAGGAGCTAATGATCATCAATTTAATATGTAGATTGAAACACAATCATTAACTGAAACAGAAACAGCTGTATAGGAAGGTTAAAACTGGGTGAGGAACAGCCAAACTCTGCTTCCACGGTGAGGGTGCTGAAGACAGTTTAATGCCAGAAGTCATAGACCATAGCAAAACTGAGCACAGCAACAAGACACAAGGTAGTTATACTGCATCAGCAAGGTCTCTCCCAGGCAGAAATGTCAAGGCAGACAGGGGTTTCAGATGTGCTGTTCAAGCTCTATTGAAGAAGCACAAAGAAATGGGCAACATTGAGGACCATAGACGCAGTGGTCGGCCAAGGAAACTTGGTGCAGCAGATGAAAGACACATCATGCTTACTTCCTTTCCCAAACGGAAGATGTCCAGCAGTGCTATCAGCTCAGAATTGGCAGAAACCAGTGGGACCCAGGTACACCCATCTACTGTGCAGAGAAGTCTGGTCAGAAATGGTCTTCATGGAAGAATTGCGGGCAAAAAGCCATACCTCCATATATATATGGTGCAGTGGGTAGCACTGGGTCTGGCTCAGGTGCGGCACAACCTTGGGTGAGAGCTATTCTGCCGGATGTCCAATTTGTTTGTCACAAACAAACAGGTCACATTAAGTAGCTTACTGTTATTTCATATTTCATTAAAACCTGATATTATGTAACTTTACGACAGCTTTCCATTTCGATAGCATTAGCTAGCTAGCTAACTATAATGTTATTTGTTCCAATTAGCAAGCTAGCTAACATTGGCTATAACATAAACCTGAGAGGAATACTGTTTGCTAGCTAGGTCACTAACAAGTGTTTATATACATCTAGCTGCAAGTATATCTGTATCTCAAAGTAGTTTGCTATGTTGGATGATTTGTTAAATATAAGTTAGACAAATTATAATATAACGAATATAAGTTAGCCAGTAAGCAGGATCCCCGCTGTGCGTACTCCCCCTGCCCGCAAAGTTTTCCAAGATCTGATAACTGTAGAAAGTATGAAAAAAAAAGTTTATAATGTCCTGCTTTTGTTTTATTATTCTGAGCTGAAGAGATAGGCTACTCACCTTTTTAGCTTTAGAAGCGTCTCCTGCACACTCTGAGAGTAAACTATTGGTGTTTGTGCAATGTGGCTGGAGGTAAAGCAATAATTTCTGTGATACATCATATGGAAAAAGGCTCATATGAAGTATCAATTGCGCAAAAACGAATGGATGTCAATTTGAAAATTAATTTTGCAATTACATTTATTACAGGCTATGGACTTGCAGTAGAAAAATGAGGTAACAAGCATACAAAATACTTTTGTCATCCATCACTATGGTAAAATGACAAAGAACTGTCAATTCAAAAGAGACAGATGTTAATTGATGATCACATGTCTGTTAATGAGTACAAAGAAATACAAAAACAGATAAACATACCACTTAGCACCCATGGATGGTGAGGAAGATGGTAAGGGAGGACATAAAGAACCGAAGGATCCTGATTCACGAATTGCAGAGATTGGTTGCATTAGGTCACCAAGTCTAAATAAGAACCAAAAGATGCCACTTCCATACCAACAAACTATTTAGAAGGGTTGCACAAAGACAGCACTTACTGAGCACAATAAACAAAACCAATCTGGAGAAGTGCTATGGTCAGATGAGACCAAGATTGAACGATGTGGCCATACACACCGTCAACATGTTTGGCAGCAAAAAAGGAATGCATACAAGGAGAAACACCTCATACCTACTGTCAAATAGGGATGAGGTGAGGTGATGTTTTGGAGCCAGTGGTCCAGGGACATTATTTATGGCCTGGTGTCCCACAGGTCTCAGTTCTTGGTCCCCTCCTCTTCTCTCTGTACACCATGCCTCTTGCATCTGTTATCTCTTCACTTGGCTTTTCTTAACACTCATATGCCAATGACAACCAACTCTTTCTTTCCTTCCCTCCGGATACTCAAGTCAAATGCCAACCAAGTCACCATGCAGATCTCTGCCTGCTTGGTTGACATCTCTGCGTGAATGACCTCCCACCACCTGAAATTAAACCTTGGCCTCTCCAACAATTGACAACTGCAGGTTCGCAACAGATGCCGTGGCCATCATCTCCTGATGGAGAAAGCCACCCAGATCCTCGTCCAGGCACTCGTCATCTCTTGTCCGGATTATTGCAACTCCCTTGTGGCCAGTCTCCCAACTTGTGCCATCAGGCCACTCCAGCTGATCCAGAATGCTGCAGCCTGCCTGACCACCACTCAGCCCAGGTTGGCTCACGTCACCCAACCTTTAATTGCCCTCCACTATTGCTCCACTATTGCTGCATGCATCCGCTTCAAGCAAAATCCCTCCCTGTATTTCGACACAGGCTGAAAACACACTACCTTAGTCCTCCCACCTGATTTACCCCCCTCAATATCCCTTTTCTATCCCCTATATAAAAATAATTCCTTTACAATGACTGTTGCTGCTCTAAATGCATGTTTTGCCATTTATGTATTTGATGCTTTTCACATGTTGTGGAACTTGTGCACTTTGTCACTTTGGATTAAACGTCTGCTAAAATGTATTTAAGATCACAATGAATTAAGGCACAATGAATTAAGGCACAATTAATTCAGTACCAGGAAATTTTGGCCGAATATCAGGCTGTCTGTGCTAGGAAGCTGAGACTTGGTCATAGGTAAGTAGAACAATGGGTCTCATGCAAGAACATTTTCATATTTGTAGCATACATTCCTGTATGAGTCACTCTTGCATGAGGCCCATTGATTCCAAAAATAAATAGGTCCATAATTCCTTAACTTGAATCAACTGTTTAGATCATGATCTCCTTTTTTGACAAAACTGCCTTCAACCTTTTAACATTTTAACATTTGTCTATGCTGGGCTATATTTCTAATATAGGTACATTAAGTTTTGTTGGGATTCAACCAACATGCTCCCTTGATTTTGCTATTGGCCTAAATGCAAGTGTTTTATATTTTCTTCACAAACGCCATTTGCTTTCTGAACTAACCAAACTGTGAAGACAAAAATGTTCTTGCTTAGTCAAGGATAAATGCTGACTGGATTCCAGCCAAAGGTTTCTTAAATGTACCTGCCAATTACATGTGTAGGCCTACTAATAAGACTATTGTTAAGTGTTTTACTGCCCTTGAGGTCTGTCTGCAAATTCAAATAGCAGTGGATATTAATAGGACCCGTCTCCCCATAAAATATCATGAAATGCTAATGAAACAGGAAAAAGCACCAGGGACACTAGACAATGTAGGTAATCTGAATTTAAATGAGAAAGCGGTGTAATTGATGCAGAATATTTTATTTCATAATGCTAAAGAGAACGCTAAGGACATTTGGTTGGTTGAGTCAGCACCAGAATTACTGGCTAAAAAGGAAGAAAAATATAATAAACAAAGATAATAATCTACAGTGGTCTCCAGAATTACTGGCACCCCTAACTGAATGTTTCAAAACCAGGCATACATTTAAAAAAAATCTATTTCACCGAAATCAAGGTTTCTTGTTATTGGCACCCCTGGTTTAGTGGTGTAAAGTCTTGATCCCATGGTATGCAACCATAATTAATTGTTGAATCACTGCCAATATGGTTGTGTATACAATGAAATTGCATTGATTGTTATTGTTTATTGTATGCAGTACAGGGCACTGAGTATGATACTTTATGAGTATAATAAATAATAAATACACATCAGCTAGATACAATCCTGGTTGCATTAAGGCCATTTACAGTATATTGAGGGAGTAGGCGTTTTTGAGAATATTATTTTGTTAGTCTTATTCAGCTGAAACTAAAGGTGAGATCAAATAAATAAATACATGGAATAATGCTGGAAATGTACAGACCCCTTCACTTTTTGCACACGTTATTGTGTTTAAAATAGATAGAAATGCCATTCTAGCCCATCAATCTTTACTCAATAATTATTACAAATCAAGAACTGAAATCCCAGATCCTTTGGTGTGGCACTCCAAATTGTGGTCAGGTGCATCATGTTTGCTTTAATTATCCTTAAGGTGTGTCTAGAACTTAATTGGAGTCCACCTGTGCAAACTGAATTGATTGGACATAGTTTAGAAAGGCACACACCTGTGTATATACAGTGCCCTACATAATATTTGGGACAAAAACCCATCATTTATTTAACTTGGTAATAAAAGATTTTGTATCACAGATTTGTAATAAAAATGGTCAATTTCCCAAGAAATCACATGGTTAAAAGCACAGATTTTAAGAAAGGGAATTTTTATACATTTTGGTTTCACCATGTAGAAATTACAGCAGTGTTTATACATAGTCCCTCCATTTCAGGGCACCATAAGGTTTAGGACACAGCAATGTTACATAAATTAAAGTAATCATTTAGTATTTTCTTGTATATCCTTTGCAAGCAATGGCTGCTTGAAGTCTGCGATTCATAGACATCACCAGTTGCTGGGTGTCTTCTCTGGTCTTCTGTGGAAAATCAAGACATGTGTCCCAAACATTATGGAGGGCACTGTAAGGCCCCCAATTCTGCATGTCAGGACAAAAACCAAGCCATAAAGTTCAAAGGAGTCTCTGTAGACCTCTATGATATAATTGTGGCGAGGCATAGATCAGGGCATGGTTAGAAAACCATTTCTAAAGCTTTTGAGTGTTCCCAAGACTCTTCCTAGAGTTGGCTGTCTGGCCAAGCTGAGTAACTGGGCAAGAAGGGCCTTGGTCAGGGAGGTGACCAAGATCCAAATGGGCACTGGAACAGAGCTTCAGAAATCCTTGGCAGGGATGGGAGAACCTGCCTGAAGGAAAACCATCTCAGCAGCACTCCATCAGTTAGGACTTTATGGTAGAGTGGCTAGACTTCAGTAAAAGGCATAGGACAGCCCACTTGAAGTTTGCCAAATTGCATTTAAAGGAATTGAGGAAAATATTTTTTGTCTCATTAGACCAGAGAATCTACGTGTTCGTGCAGAACTTTGGGCAAGCACTATGGCCTGGCAAACAACAGGCCCTGCTCATCATCTGGCTAATACTATCCCTATAGTGAAGCATGGTGGTGGCAGCATCATGTTGTGGAGGTGCTTCTCAGCAGTAGTGACAGGGAGACTGGTCAGAATTGAGGGAAGGATGAATGCAGCCAAATACAGAGAGGTCCTTGAAGAAAGCCTGCTCCAGAGAGCACACAACCTCAGCCTAGGATGACGGTTCACCTTTCAGCATGACAATCACCTGAAGCCAAGGCAATACTGGTGTGGATTCAGGCTAAGTCTCTGATGGTGCTTGAGTGGCCCAACAACACAAGCCAAAATATGACTTTCCTTAGTATTTTCATGGTAGTACATCAACAGAGAACAGAGCATTTAGTAACCTTTAATTCAACTACAATTTGACAAGAGGTTTTGTGAAATTTACTGGGTTATTTTTATACATACTTGTACCAACTTAGTAATTAAATTAATAAGAGATTTGACAGGTGTTCCATTTGGAAAAAACAAACTAAATAAATAAATAAATACAAAAAACACAGGAAGATGCCACTAGCATGTACTGTAATTGCATGTGATTTCAATGCAACATATTTATTAATATTGTCAGAAAAGATAGACAATTTTCAGTAGCACAAAGGTAAAAACAACATGACTTACTCTTTGTTATGTTGGAAAAATATTTAGTGATTGATTCTGTTTTAAGAGAGAATCCTAAAAGTAGTGATACCAGGACAATCCAGATAATTCATATTCCATCATTTACAGGAGAGAAACCATCTTGATCAAAATGACCCACTGTACATGTACAAATTTCGCTCACAGGAAAACATCCAAAATAATTATTCAATCTTGAAAATAAAAATTAAGATGGAAAGTTCAGTTAGACCTAACAATTTGCTAAAATCAGACAATTATTTATCTTTGTTCCTCCTAACATAGTTAGATACTGCAAAAACTCATCTGACTGCAACATTATTTCTGGTCCTTGAGGGTGACCAATAGGCCCATACTGGCTAATCTCAGCTGTCCATACAATCATGCTTTATTCATACTTAAATCAGTAATTGGGGGAAAAAGACACGGGTAAACTAGATTTTTGTGGTCATGAAGACAAATTGAATGTAGCTGACATTCCCTAATCTAAGCCACATTCATTTGGATACACAAGGAAAACCAAAATTAACAAGATAGTAGATTTGTCCCTTGATAAAAATAGCCTTTAATATCCTTCATTTTTAAAATATCACAAAAAACAAAACAAAAAACAAAACATGCCCAGCAGACATTACATTTTATTTCAACAGTATCCACAACCAACTGCTATACTTAACACCAAATTAGGAGGAAATTTATGCTAGGATCAGGAGTCCTTGAGCATATTATGCTGTCAGTTTGCAGTTTGGCACTGTGTCTACAAACGTCATCGTGGTTAAAATCACATTTTAAAAAGCTTTCACCATAACATATTTTGTAAGTTCTAGACTAGCTTGAATGCACTTCCACAATGCTATGCCAATGCATGCCGTACAGTTCAAATTATGTAACCTGGACAAAGTGCTGACAGACATGATCTTGGTGTAACTGTTTGTTTGAGAAAGTTCATCACAATGGTTAAGAGTCCCATAGCTGAAGAGTACTTTGTGGTCCTCGTTCAGTTTCCTTCATGAGACACAGGGCCCAAATAGTAATCTCTGGGCCACAACACTAGCTTTCCCCCTGCAACATCTCCTCAATCTCCTTGTCCCAGTTATCGTCCCTGTTCTCCGATTCACCCACCACTTCATACTCCTGTAGCTCCTGCTGCAGCTCCTTCTCCCAGTCAGCAGCCTCCTCTGCAAGAGAGACAAAATTTCAAATGCATGGTCGAAAGAGATCTGATGTGGGCGTCTCACGTCTTTCAATTAATCCCAACATGCCAAAGTTTCTGTCAATCATAGGAGCGTCTCACCTCCTCCATCTCCTGACAATACAAGCAGAGGACAAAAGAAGCAACTCCCTCAACAAGTGTTGCAAGGGCACTTCACCCTACTTCGATGAAACTGTACTTTATTGATCCCTCCGCTGTTGGAAGGTTAAAAATACACTCAGTACTAGGTAAACCTTTTCACAATCAGTGAAGCCAATCATTTGGCAGCGGCTCAATCCATAAAAGCATGCAGGCATGGTCAAGAGGTTCAGTTGTTGTTCAGACCAGATCAGAATGGAATGGAAGAAATGCAATCAAAGTGATTTTGACCACAGAATGATTGTGGTCTCAGAAACTGCTGATCTTCTGGGATTGTCAACAGTCTCTAGAGTTTACAAAGAATGGTGCAGAAAGAAAACATGTTAATGAGAGAGGTCAGATGAGAATGGCCAGACTGGTTCAAGCTGACAGGAAGGGTAACAGTAACTCAAATAACCATACATTACAACAGTGGCATGCATCTCTGAACACACAACACATTATACATTAAACCCTGTTAGACCACACTTAAGAGTACTGTGTGCAGTTCTGTGGACCGCACTACAAGAAAGATATAGAGGAAAAGGGAGGTCCTACCCAAAAAGGTGTACCTAGGAACATGCTCACTGAGGTTATACATTTTTCCCAGGTTGTGGTTGTGTATACATGGCCACGTTCTTCAACCAAGATATGCCTCTGACTCAGCTGAACACCACTACTACAGTGACGGTGGGTGTGGCTTCACTAGTGATGCAAAACACATCACTCAGGCATAACTGTCAAAGTTGGGTGAAATTTGGAATGTATACATTTTTTACAGACAGATCAATATGGTCTGAACAGATCAATAGTCTTCATAAATAAAAATAAAATAAATTCTAAGGTGAGGTTGGTTCCTAACCCTCTGGGTTTTTACCTCACCAGCACAAGCACCTGTTGTTCTGCATTGTTCTGGTTCATGTTACACGTGGTGCAAATGCATAAATAAAAATGTGTAGGTGTAGTTCCCCTTATGTCTACTAATATCCCCTAAGGTTATGTCTTTGTAACATTAGGTTCAAAACTGATGTGATCATGGGCTTGTGTGTGGGTTGTAGCAAATGATTTCAGGCATTCCCACGGATTGTGCAATACCTGGTGATGCTCTGAGGCCTGTACTGCAACCATAATAAATCTTAAGCCATTCAAGGAGAAATGTATGGTTGACCTAATCTGATATGAGAGCGGAAATCTACATGTATGTATTTCAGTAAATTATCCGACAAAAATATCATGCCTTCGTTCATGGTCGTCTTAGTTGCT